>NW_027473976.1:0-108900 GCF_050947335.1 Megachile rotundata | reverse complement strand
TTCTATCGATCATATAATCATAATATGGCTAATAATATGAGTTAGATTGATAATACTAAGAGTAGTGAGTATATTAATTGTCGTTCTATCGATCATATAAGCATAATATGGCTAATAATATGAGTTAGATTGATAATAATAAGAGTAGTAAGTATAGTATTTGTCGTTCTATCGATCATATAAGCATAATATGGCTAATAATACGAGTTAGATTGATAATAATAAGAGTAATAAGTATAGTAATTGTCGTTCTATCGATCATTTAACCATAATATGGCTAATAATATTAGTTAGATTGATAATAATAACAGTAATAAGTATAGTAATTGTCGTTCTATCGATAATATAAACATAATATGGCTAATAATATGAGTCAGATTGATAATAATAACAGTAATAAGTATAGTAATTGTCGTTCTATCGATAATATAAGCATAATATGGCTAATAATATGAGTTAGATTGATAATACTAAGAGTAGAGTGAGTATAGTAATTCTCGTTCTATAGATCATATAATCATAATATGGCTAATAATACGAGTTAGATTGATAATAATAAGAGTAATAAGTATAGTAATTGTCGTTCTATCGATCATTTAACCATAATATGGCTAATAATATGAGTTAGATTGATAATAATAAGAGTAATAAGTATAGTAATTGTCGTTCTATCGATAATATAAGCATAATATGGCTAATAATATGAGTTAGATTGATAATACTAAGAGTAATAAGTATAGTAATTGTCGTTCTATCGATAATATAAGCATAATATGGCTAATAATATGAGTTAGATTGATAATACTAAGAGTAGTGAGTATAGTAATTCTCATTCGATCGATCATATAAGCATAATATGGCTAATAATATGAGTTAGATAGATAATAATAAGAGTAATGAGTATAGTAATTGTAGTTCTATCGATCATATCTGCATAATATGGTTAATAATATGCGTTAGATTCATAATAATAACAGTAACAAGTATAGTAATTGTCGTTCTATCGATCATTTAAGCATAATATGGCTAATAATATGAGTTAGGTTGATAATAATAAGAGTAATAAGTATAGTAGATGTCGTGCTATCGATCATATCTGCATAATATGGTCAATAATATGAGTTAGATTGATAATAGTGAGTGTAATAAGTATAGTAATTGTCGTTCTGTCGATCATATTAGCATAATATGGTTAATAATATGAGTTAGATTGATAATAATAAGAGTAATAAGTATAGTATTTGTCGTTCTATCGATCATATAAGCATAATATGGCTAATAATACGAGTTAGATTGATAATAATAAGAGTAATAAGTATAGTAATTGTCGTTCTATCGATCATATAAGCACAATATGGCTAATAATATGAGTTAGATTGATAATAATAAGAGTAATGAGTATAGTAATTGTCGTTCTATCGATCATATCTGCATAATATGGTTAACAGTATGAGTTAGATTGATAATAATAAGAGTAATAAGTATAGTAATTGTCGTTATATCGATCATATAACCATAATATGGCTAATAGCATGAGTTGGATTGATAATAATAAGAGTAATGAGTATAGTAATTGTCGTTCTATCGATCATATCTGCATAATATGGTTAATAATATGAGTTAGATTGATAATAGTGAGTGTAATAAATATAGTAATTGTCGTTCTATCGTTCATATTAGCACAATATGGCTAATAACATGAGTTAGATTCATAATAATAAGAGTAATAAGTATAGTAATTGTCGTTCTATCGATCATATAAGCATAATATGGCTAATAATATGAGTTAGAGTGATAATACTAAGAGTAGTGAGTACAGTAATTCTCATTCCATCGATCATATAAGCATAATATGGCTAATAATATGAGTTAGATTGATAATAATAGCAGTAATAAGTACAGTAATTGTCGTTCTATCGATAATATAAGCATAATATGGCTAATAATATGAGTTAGATTGATAATACTAAGAGTAGTGAGTACAGTAATTGTCGCTCTATCGATCATATAAGCATAATATGGCTAATAATACGAGTTAGATTGATAATAATAAGAGTAATAAGTATAGTAATTGTCGTTCTATCGATCATTTAACCATAATATGGCTAATAATATGAGTTAGATTGATAATAATAAGAGTAATAAGTATAGTATTTGTCGTTCTATCGATAATATAAGCATAATATGGCTAATAATATGCGTTAGATTGATAATACTAAGAGTAGTGAGTATAGTAATTCTCATTCTATCGATCATATAAGCATAATATGGCTAATAATATGAGTTAGATAGATAATAATAAGAGTAATGAGTATAGTAATTGTAGTTCTATCGATCATATCTGCATAATATGGTTAATATTATGAGTTGGATTCATAATAATAACAGTAATAAGTATAGTAATTGTCGTTCTATCGATCATTTAAGCATAATATGGCTAATAATACGAGTTAGATTGATAATAATAAGAGTAATAAGTATAGTAACTGTCGTTCTATCGATCATATAAGCATAATATGGTTAATAATATGAGTTAGAATGATAATAATAAGAGTAATAAGTATAGTAATTGTCGTTCTATCGATCATATCTGCATAATATGGTTAATAATATGAGTTAGATTGATAATAATAAGAGTAATAAGTATAGTATTTGTCGTTCTATCGATCATATAAGCATAATATGGCTAATAATATGCGTTAGATTGATAATAATAAGAGTAATAAGTATAGTAATTGTCGTTCTATCGATCATATAAGCATAATATGGCTAATAATATGAGTTAGAGTGATAATACTAAGAGTAGTGAGTACAGTAATTCTCATTCCATCGATCATATAAGCATAATATGGCTAATAATATGAGTTAGATTGGTAATAATAGCAGTAATAAGTACAGTAATTGTCGTTCTGTCGATAATATAAGCATAATATGGCGAATAATATGAGTTAGATTGATAATACTAAGAGTAGTGAGTACAGTAATTGTCGTTCTATCGATCATATAAGCATAATATGGCTAATAATACGAGTAAGATTGATAATAATAAGAGTAATAAGTATAGTAATTGTCGTTCTATCGATCATTTAACCATAATATGGCTAATAATATGAGTTAGATTGATAATAATATAAGTAATAAGTATAGTAATAGTCGTCCTATCGATAATATAAGCATAATATGGCTAATAATATGAGTTAGATTGATAATACTAAGAGTAGTGAGTAGAGTAATTCTCGTTCTATCGATCATATAATAATAATATGGCTAATAATATGAGTTAGATTGAAAATACTAAGAGTAGTGAGTATAGTAGTTGTCGTTCTATCGATCATATAAGCATAATATGGCTAATAATATGAGTTAGATTGATAATAATAAGAGTAGTAAGTATAGTATTTGTCGTTCTATCGATCATATAAGCATAATATGGCTAATAATACGAGTTAGATTGATAATAATAAGAGTAATAAGTATAGTAATTGTCGTTCTATCGATCATTTAACCATAATATGGCTAATAATATGAGTTAGATTGATAATAATAAGAGTAATAAGTATAGCAATTGTCGTTCTATCGATCATATAAGCATAATATGGCTAATAATATGAGTTAGATTGATAATAATGAGAGTAGTAAGTATAGTATTTGTCGTTCTATCGATCATATAAGCATAATATGGCTAATAATACGAGTTAGATTGATAATAATAAGAGTAATAAGTATAGTAATTGTCGTTCTATCGATCATTTAACCATAATATGGCTAATAATATGAGTTAGATTGATAATAATAAGAGTAATAAGTATAGTAATAGTCGTTCTATCGATAATATAAGCATAATATGGCTAATAATATGAGTTAGATTGATAATACTAAGGGTAGTGAGTATAGTAATTCTCGTTCTATCGATCATATAAGCATAATATGGCTAATAATATGAGTTGGATTGATAATAATAAGAGTAATAAGTATAGTAATTGTAGTTCTATCGATCATATAAGCATAATATGGCTAATAATATGAGTTAGATAGATAATAATAAGAGTAATGAGTATAGTAATTGTAGTCCTATCGATCATCTCTGCATAATATGGTTAATAATATGAGTTAGATTCATAATAATAACAGTAATAAGTATAGTAATTGTCGTTCTATCGATAATATAACCATAATATGGCTAATAATATGAGTTATATTGATAATACTAAGAGTAGTGAGTATAGTAATTCTCGTTCTATCGATCATATCTGCATAATATGGTTAATAATATGAGTTAGATTCATAATAATAACAGTAATAAGTATAGTAATTGTCGTTCTATCGATAATATAACCATAATATGGCTAATAATATGAGTTAGATTGATAATACTAAGAGTAGTGAGTATAGTAATTCTCGTTCTATCGATCATATAAGCATAATATGGCTAATAATATGAGTTAGATTGATAATAATAAGAGTAATAAGTACAGTAATTGTCGTTCTATCGATCATATAAGCATAATAAGGCTAATAATATGAGTTAGAGTGATAATACTAAGAGTAGTGAGTATAGTAATTCTCATTCTATCGATCATATAAGCATAATATGGCTAATAATATGAGTTAGATTGATAATAATAACAGTAATAAGTATAGTAATTGTCGTTCTATCGATAATATAAGCATAATATGGCTAATAATATGAGTTAGATTGATAATACTAAGAGTAGTGAGTACAGTAATTGTCGTTCTATCGATCATATAAGCATAATATGGCTAATAATATGAGTTAGATTGATAATACTAAGAGTAGTGAGTATAGTAATTCTCGTTCTATCGATCATATCTGCATAATATGGCTAATAATATGAGTTAGATTGATAATACTAAGAGTAGTGAGTAGAGTAATTCTCGTTCTATCGATCATATAATAATAATATGGCTAATAATATGAGTTAGATTGAAAATACTAAGAGTAGTGAGTATAGTAATTGTCGTTCTATCGATCATATAAGCATAATATGGCTAATAATATGAGTTAGATTGATAATAATAAGAGTAGTAAGTATAGTATTTGTCATTCTATCGATCATATAAGCATAATATGGCTAATAATACGAGTTAGATTGATAATAATAAGAGTAATAAGTATAGTAATTGTCGTTCTATCGGTCATTTAAGCATAATATGGCTAATAATATGAGTAAGATTTATAATAATAACAGTAATGAGTATAGTAATTGTAGTCCTATCGATCATATCTGCATAATATGGTTAATAATATGAGTTAGATTCATAATAATAACAGTAATAAGTATAGTAATTGTCGTTCTATCGATAATATAACCATAATATGGCTAATAATACGAGTTAGATTGATAATAATAAGAGTAATAAGTATCGTAATTGTCGTTCTATCGATCATATAAGCACAATATGGCTAATAATATGAGTTAGATTGATAATAATAAGAGTAATGAGTATAGTAATTGTCGTTCTATCGATCATATCTGCATAATATGGTTAACAATATGAGTTAGATTGATAATAATAAGACTAATAAGTATAGTAATTGTCGTTATATCGATCATATAACCATAATATGGCTAACAGCATGAGTTGGATTGATAATAATAAGAGTAATGAGTATAGTAATTGTCGTTCTATCGATCATATCTGCATAATATGGTTAATAATATGAGTTAGATTGATAATAGTGAGTGTAATAAATATAGTAATTGTCGTTCTATCGCTCATATAAGCACAATATGGCTAATAATATGAGTTAGATTGATAATAATAAGAGTAATAAGTATAGTAATTGTCGTTCTATCGATCATTTAACCATAATATGGCTAATAATATGAGTTAGATTGATAATAATAAGAGTAATAAGTATAGTATTTGTCGTTCTATCGATAATATAAGCATAATATGGCTAATAATATGCGTTAGATTGATAATACTAAGAGTAGTGAGTATAGTAATTCTCATTCTATCGATCATATAAGCATAATATGGCTAATAATATGAGTTAGATAGATAATAATAAGAGTAATGAGTATAGTAATTGTAGTTCTATCGATCATATCTGCATAATATGGTTAATATTATGAGTTGGATTCATAATAATAACAGTAATAAGTATAGTAATTGTCGTTCTATCGATCATTTAAGCATAATATGGCTAATAATACGAGTTAGATTGATAATAATAAGAGTAATAAGTATAGTAACTGTCGTTCTATCGATCATATAAGCATAATATGGTTAATAATATGAGTTAGAATGATAATAATAAGAGTAATAAGTATAGTAATTGTCGTTCTATCGATCATATCTGCATAATATGGTTAATAATATGAGTTAGATTGATAATAATAAGAGTAATAAGTATAGTATTTGTCGTTCTATCGATCATATAAGCATAATATGGCTAATAATATGCGTTAGATTGATAATAATAAGAGTAATAAGTATAGTAATTGTCGTTCTATCGATCATATAAGCATAATATGGCTAATAATATGAGTTAGAGTGATAATACTAAGAGTAGTGAGTACAGTAATTCTCATTCCATCGATCATATAAGCATAATATGGCTAATAATATGAGTTAGATTGGTAATAATAGCAGTAATAAGTACAGTAATTGTCGTTCTGTCGATAATATAAGCATAATATGGCGAATAATATGAGTTAGATTGATAATACTAAGAGTAGTGAGTACAGTAATTGTCGTTCTATCGATCATATAAGCATAATATGGCTAATAATACGAGTTAGATTGATAATAATAAGAGTAATAAGTATAGTAATTGTCGTTCTATCGATCATTTAACCATAATATGGCTAATAATATGAGTTAGATTGATAATAATAAGAGTAATAAGTATAGTATTTGTCGTTCTATCGATAATATAAGCATAATATGGCTAATAATATGCGTTAGATTGATAATACTAAGAGTAGTGAGTATAGTAATTCTCATTCTATCGATCATATAAGCATAATATGGCTAATAATATGAGTTAGATAGATAATAATAAGAGTAATGAGTATAGTAATTGTAGTTCTATCGATCATATCTGCATAATATGGTTAATATTATGAGTTGGATTCATAATAATAACAGTAATAAGTATAGTAATTGTCGTTCTATCGATCATTTAAGCATAATATGGCTAATAATACGAGTTAGATTGATAATAATAAGAGTAATAAGTATAGTAATTGTCGTTCTATCGATCATATCTGCATAATATGGTTAATAATATGAGTTAGATTGATAATAATAAGAGTAATAAGTATAGTATTTGTCGTTCTATCGATCATATAAGCATAATATGGCTAATAATATGAGTTAGAGTGATAATACTAAGAGTAGTGAGTACAGTAATTCTCATTCCATCGATCATATAAGCATAATATGGCTAATAATATGAGTTAGATTGATAATAATAGCAGTAATAAGTACAGTAATTGTCGTTCTATCGATAATATAAGCATAATATGGCTAATAATATGAGTTAGATTGATAATACTAAGAGTAGTGAGTACAGTAATTGTCGTTCTATCGATCATATAAGCATAATATGGCTAATAATACGAGTAAGATTGATAATAATAAGAGTAATAAGTATAGTAATTGTCGTTCTATCGATCATTTAACCATAATATGGCTAATAATATGAGTTAGATTGATAATAATATAAGTAATAAGTATAGTAATAGTCGTCCTATCGATAATATAAGCATAATATGGCTAATAATATGAGTTAGATTGATAATACTAAGAGTAGTGAGTAGAGTAATTCTCGTTCTATCGATCATATAATAATAATATGGCTAATAATATGAGTTAGATTGAAAATACTAAGAGTAGTGAGTATAGTAGTTGTCGTTCTATCGATCATATAAGCATAATATGGCTAATAATATGAGTTAGATTGATAATAATAAGAGTAGTAAGTATAGTATTTGTCGTTCTATCGATCATATAAGCATAATATGGCTAATAATACGAGTTAGATTGATAATAATAAGAGTAATAAGTATAGTAATTGTCGTTCTATCGATCATTTAACCATAATATGGCTAATAATATGAGTTAGATTGATAATAATAAGAGTAATAAGTATAGCAATTGTCGTTCTATCGATCATATAAGCATAATATGGCTAATAATATGAGTTAGATTGATAATAATAAGAGTAGTAAGTATAGTATTTGTCGTTCTATCGATCATATAAGCATAATATGGCTAATAATACGAGTTAGATTGATAATAATAAGAGTAATAAGTATAGTAATTGTCGTTCTATCGATCATTTAACCATAATATGGCTAATAATATGAGTTAGATTGATAATAATAAGAGTAATAAGTATAGTAATAGTCGTTCTATCGATAATATAAGCATAATATGGCTAATAATATGAGTTAGATTGATAATACTAAGGGTAGTGAGTATAGTAATTCTCGTTCTATCGATCATATAAGCATAATATGGCTAATAATATGAGTTGGATTGATAATAATAAGAGTAATAAGTATAGTAATTGTAGTTCTATCGATCATATAAGCATAATATGGCTAATAATATGAGTTAGATAGATAATAATAAGAGTAATGAGTATAGTAATTGTAGTCCTATCGATCATCTCTGCATAATATGGTTAATAATATGAGTTAGATTCATAATAATAACAGTAATAAGTATAGTAATTGTCGTTCTATCGATAATATAACCATAATATGGCTAATAATATGAGTTATATTGATAATACTAAGAGTAGTGAGTATAGTAATTCTCGTTCTATCGATCATATCTGCATAATATGGTTAATAATATGAGTTAGATTCATAATAATAACAGTAATAAGTATAGTAATTGTCGTTCTATCGATAATATAACCATAATATGGCTAATAATATGAGTTATATTGATAATACTAAGAGTAGTGAGTATAGTAATTCTCGTTCTATCGATCATATCTGCATAATATGGTTAATAATATGAGTTAGATTCATAATAATAACAGTAATAAGTATAGTAATTGTCGTTCTATCGATAATATAACCATAATATGGCTAATAATATGAGTTAGATTGATAATACTAAGAGTAGTGAGTATAGTAATTCTCGTTCTATCGATCATATCTGCATAATATGGTTAATAATATGAGTTAGATTCATAATAATAACAGTAATAAGTATAGTAATTTTCGTTCTATCGATCATATAAGCACAATATGGCTAATAATATGAGTTAGATTGATAATAGTGAGTGCAATAAATATAGTAATTGTCGTTC
This sequence comes from Megachile rotundata, assembly GCF_050947335.1. NCBI lineage: Eukaryota > Metazoa > Arthropoda > Insecta > Hymenoptera > Megachilidae > Megachile > Megachile rotundata. The sequence continues at coordinate 99,599 of NW_027473976.1, read as the reverse complement.
TATCGCTCATATAAGCACAATATGGCTAATAATATGAGTTAGATTGATAATAATAAGAGTAATAAGTATAGTAATTGTCGTTCTATCGATCATATCTGAATAATATGGTTAATAATATGAGTTAGATTGATAATAGTGAGTGTAATAAGTATAGTGAATGTCGTTCTATCGATCATATCAGCATAATATGGGTAATAATATGAGTTGGATTGATAATAATAAGAGTAATGAGTATAGTAATTGTAGTTCTATCGATCATATAAGCATAATATGGCTAATAATATGAGTAAGAATCATAATAATAAGAGTAATGAGTATAGTAATTGTAGTTCTATCGATCATATCTGCATAATATGGTGAATAATATGAGTTAGATTCATAATAATAACAGTAATAAGTATAGTAATTGTCGTTCTATCGATAATATAACCATAATATGGCTAATAATATGAGTTAGATTGATAATACTAAGAGTAGTGAGTATAGTAATTCTCGTTCTATCGATCATATAAGCATAATATGGCTAATAATATGAGTTAGATTGATAATAAGAAGAGTAATAAGTACAGTAATTGTCGTTCTATCGATCATATAAGCATAATATGGCTAATAATACGAGTTAGATTGATAATAATAAGAGTAATAAGTATAGTAATTGTCGTTCTATCGATCATTTAACCATAATATGGCTAATAATATGAGTTAGATTGATAATAATAAGAGTAATAAGTATAGGAATTGTCGTTCTATCGATAATATAAGCATAATATGGCTAATAATATGAGTTAGATTGATAATACTAAGGGTAGTGAGTATAGTAATTCTCGTTCTGTCGATCATGTAAGCATAATATGGCTAATAATATGAGTTTGATTGATAATAATAAGAGTAATAAGTATAGTAATTGTCGTTCTATCGATCATATAAGCATAATATGGCTAATAATATGAGTTAGATTGATAATACTAAGAGTAGTGAGTATAGTAATTCTCATTCTATCGATCATATAAGCATAATATGGCTAATAATATGAGTTAGATAGATAATAATAAGAGTAATGAGTATAGTAATTGTAGTTCTATCGATCATATCTGCATAATATGGTTAATAATATGAGTTAGATTCATAATAATAACAGTAATAAGTATAGTAATTGTCGTTCTATCGATCATTTAAGCATAATATGGCTAATAATACGAGTTAGATTGATAATAATAAGAGTAATAAGTATAGTAATTGTCGTTCTATCGATCATTTAACCATAATATGGCTAATAATATGAGTTAGATTGATAATAATAAGAGTAATAAGTATAGTAATAGTCGTTCTATCGATAATATAAGCATAATATGGCTAATAATATGAGTTAGATTGATAATACTAAGAGTAGTGAGTAGAGTAATTCTCGTTCTATCGATCATATAATAATAATATGGCTAATAATATGAGTTAGATTGAAAATACTAAGAGTAGTGAGTATAGTAATTGTCGTTCTATCGATCATATAAGCATAATATGGCTAATAATATGAGTTAGATTGATAATAATAAGAGTAGTAAGTATAGTATTTGTCATTCTATCGATCATATAAGCATAATATGGCTAATAATACGAGTTAGATTGATAATAATAAGAGTAATAAGTATAGTAATTGTCGTTCTATCGGTCATTTAAGCATAATATGGCTAATAATATGAGTAAGATTTATAATAATAACAGTAATGAGTATAGTAATTGTAGTCCTATCGATCATATCTGCATAATATGGTTAATAATATGAGTTAGATTCATAATAATAACAGTAATAAGTATAGTAATTGTCGTTCTATCGATAATATAACCATAATATGGCTAATAATATGAGTTAGATTGATAATACTAAGAGTAGTGAGTATAGTAATTCTCGTTCTATCGATCATATCTGCATAATATGGTTAATAATATGAGTTAGATTCATAATAATAACAGTAATAAGTATAGTAATTTTCGTTCTATCGATCATATAAGCACAATATGGCTAATAATATGAGTTAGATTGATAATAGTGAGTGCAATAAATATAGTAATTGTCGTTCTATCGCTCATATAAGCACAATATGGCTAATAATATGAGTTAGATTGATAATAATAAGAGTAATAAGTATAGTAATTGTCGTTCTATCGATCATATCTGAATAATATGGTTAATAATATGAGTTAGATTGATAATAGTGAGTGTAATAAGTATAGTGAATGTCGTTCTATCGATCATATCAGCATAATATGGGTAATAATATGAGTTGGATTGATAATAATAAGAGTAATGAGTATAGTAATTGTAGTTCTATCGATCATAGAAGCATAATATGGCTAATAATATGAGTAAGAATCATAATAATAAGAGTAATGAGTATAGTAATTGTAGTTCTATCGATCATATCTGCATAATATGGTGAATAATATGAGTTAGATTCATAATAATAACAGTAATAAGTATAGTAATTGTCGTTCTATCGATAATATAACCATAATATGGCTAATAATATGAGTTAGATTGATAATACTAAGAGTAGTGAGTATAGTAATTCTCGTTCTATCGATCATATAAGCATAATATGGCTAATAATATGAGTTAGATTGATAATAAGAAGAGTAATAAGTACAGTAATTGTCGTTCTATCGATCATATAAGCATAATAAGGCTAATAATATGAGTTAGAGTGATAATACTAAGAGTAGTGAGTATAGTAATTCTCATTCTATCGATCATATAAGCATAATATGGCTAATAATATGAGTTAGATTGATAATAATAAGAGTAATAAGTATAGTAATTGTCGTTCTCTCGATCATATAAGCATAATATGGCTAATAATATGAGTTAGAGTGATAATACTAAGAGTAGTGAGTATAGTAATTCTCATTCTATCGATCATATAAGCATAATATGGCTAATAATATGAGTAAGATTGATAATAATAACAGTAATAAGTATAGTAATTGTCGTTCTATCGATAATATAAGCATAATATGGCTAATAATATGAGTTACATTGATAATACTAAGAGTAGTGGGTATAGTAATTCTCGTTCTATCTATCATATAATCATAATATGAATAATAATATGAGTTAGATTGATAATACTAAGAGTGGTGAGTATAGTAATTGTCGTTCTATCGATCATATAAGCATAATATGGCTAATAATATAAGTTAGATTGATAATAATAAGAGTAGTAAGTATAGTATTTGTCGTTCTATCGATCATATAAGCATAATATGGCTAATAATACGAGTTAGATCGATAATAATAAGAGTAATAAGTATAGTAATTGTCGTTCTATCGATCATTTAACCATAATATGGCTAATAATATGAGTTAGATTGATAATAATAAGAGTAATAAGTATAGGAATTGTCGTTCTATCGATAATATAAGCATAATATGGCTAATAATATGAGTTAGATAGATAATAATAAGAGTAATGAGTATAGTAATTGTAGTTCTATCGATCATATCTGCATAATATGGTTAATAATATGAGTTAGATTCATAATAATAACAGTAATAAGTATAGTAATTGTCGTTCTATCGATCATTTAAGCATAATATGGCTAATAATACGAGTTAGATTGATAATAATAAGAGTAATAAGTATAGTAATTGTCGTTCTATCGATCATTTAACCATAATATGGCTAATAATATGAGTTAGATTGATAATAATAAGAGTAGTAAGTATAGTATTTGATATTCTATCGATCATATAAGCATAATATGGCTAATAATACGAGTTAGATTGATAATAATAAGAGTAATAAGTATAGTAATTGTCGTTCTATCGGTCATTTAAGCATAATATGGCTAATAATATGAGTAAGATTTATAATAATAACAGTAATGAGTATAGTAATTGTAGTCCTATCGATCATATCTGCATAATATGGTTAATAATATGAGTTAGATTCATAATAATAACAGTAATAAGTATAGTAATTGTCGTTCTATCGATAATATAACCATAATATGGCTAATAATATGAGTTAGATTGATAATACTAAGAGTAGTGAGTATAGTAATTCTCGTTCTATCGATCATATCTGCATAATATGGTTAATAATATGAGTTAGATTCATAATAATAACAGTAATAAGTATAGTAATTGTCGTTCTATCGATAATATAACCATAATATGGCTAATAATATGAGTTAGATTGATAATACTAAGAGTAGTGAGTATAGTAATTCTCGTTCTATCGATCATATAAGCATAATATGGCTAATAATATGAGTTAGATTGATAATAATAAGAGTAATAAGTACAGTAATTGTCGTTCTATCGATCATATAAGCATAATAAGGCTAATAATATGAGTTGGATTGATAATAATAAGAGTAATGAGTATAGTAATTGTAGTTCTATCGATCATATAAGCATAATATGGCTAATAATATGAGTAAGAATCATAATAATAAGAGTAATGAGTATAGTAATTGTAGTTCTATCGATCATATCTGCATAATATGGTGAATAATATGAGTTAGATTCATAATAATAACAGTAATAAGTATAGTAATTGTCGTTCTATCGATAATATAACCATAATATGGCTAATAATATGAGTTAGATTGATAATACTAAGAGTAGTGAGTATAGTAATTCTCGTTCTATCGATCATATAAGCATAATATGGCTAATAATATGAGTTAGATTGATAATAATAAGAGTAATAAGTACAGTAATTGTCGTTCTATCGATCATATAAGCATAATAAGGCTAATAATATGAGTTAGAGTGATAATACTAAGAGTAGTGAGTATAGTAATTCTCATTCTATCGATCATATAAGCATAATATGGCTAATAATATGAGTTAGATTGATAATAATAGGAGTAATAAGTACAGTAATTGTCGTTCTCTCGATCATATAAGCATAATATGGCTAATAATATGAGTTAGAGTGATAATACTAAGAGTAGTGAGTATAGTAATTCTCATTCTATCGATCATATAAGCATAATATGGCTAATAATATGAGTAAGATTGATAATAATAACAGTAATAAGTATAGTAATTGTCGTTCTATCGATAATATAAGCATAATATGTCTAATAATATGAGTTAGATTCATAATAATAAGAGTAATAAGTATAGTAATTGTCGTTCTATCGATCATATAAGCATAATATGGCTAATAATATGAGTTAGATTGATAATAATAAGTGTAAAAAGTAGAGTAATTGTCGTTCGATCGATCATATCTGCATAATATGGTTAATAATATGAGTTAGATTGATAATAATAAGAGTAATGAGTATAGTAATTGTCGTACTATCGATCATATAAGCATAATATGGCTAATAATGTGAGTTAGATTGATAATAATAAGTGTAATAAGTATAGTAATTGTCGTTCTATCGGTCATTTAAGCATAATATGGCTAATAATATGAGTCAGATTGATAATAATAACAGTAATAAGTATAGTAATTGTCGTTCTATCGATAATATAAGCATAATATGGCTAATAATATGAGTTAGATTGATAATACTAAGAGTAGTGGGTATAGTAATTCTCGTTCTATCTATCATATAATCATAATATGAATAATAATATGAGTTAGATTGATAATACTAAGGGTAGTGAGTATAGTAATTCTCGTTCTGTCGATCATGTAAGCATAATATGGCTAATAATATGAGTTGGATTGATAATAATAAGAGTAATAAGTATAGTAATTGTCGTTCTATCGATCATATAAGCATAATATGGCTAATAATATGAGTTAGATTGATAATACTAAGAGTAGTGAGTATAGTAATTCTCACTCTATCGATCATATAAGCATAATATGGCTAATAATATGAGTTAGATAGATAATAATAAGAGTAATGAGTATAGTAATTGTAGTTCTATCGATCATATCTGCATAATATGGTTAATAATATGACTTAGATTCATAATAATAACAGTAATAAGTATAGTAATTGTCGTTCTATCGATCATTTAAGCATAATATGGCTAATAATATGAGTTAGATAGATAATAATAAGAGTAATAAGTATAGTAATTGTCGTTCTATCGGTCATTTAAGCATAATATGGCGAATAATATGAGTTGGGTTGATAAAACTAAGAATAATAAGTACAGTAACTGTCGTTCTATCGATCATATAAGCATAATATGGTTAATAATATGAGTTAGAATGATAATAATAAGAGTAATAAGTATAGTAATTGTCGTTCTATCGATCATATCTGCATAATATGGTTAATAATATGAGTTAGATTGATAATAGTGAGTGTAATAAGTATAGTGAATGTCGTTCTATCGATCATATCAGCATAATATGGGTAATAATATGAGTTGGATTGATAATAGTGAGAGTAATGAGTATAGTAATTGTCGTTCTATCGATAATATAAGCATAATATGGCTAATAATGTGAGTTAGATTGATAGTAATAAGTGTAATAAGTATAGTAATTGTCGTTCTATCGGTCATTTAAGCATAATATGGCTAATAATATGAGTCAGATTGATAATAATAAGAGTAATAAGTATAGTAATTGTCGTTCTATCGATCATTTAACCATAATATGGCTAATAATATGAGTTAGATTGATAATAATAAGAGTAATAAGTATAGTATTTGTCGTTCTATCGATAATATAAGCATAATATGGCTAATAATATGCGTTAGATTGATAATACTAAGAGTAGTGAGTATAGTAATTCTCATTCTATCGATCATATAAGCATAATATGGCTAATAATATGAGTTAGATAGATAATAATAAGAGTAATGAGTATAGTAATTGTAGTTCTATCGATCATATCTGCATAATATGGTTAATATTATGAGTTGGATTCATAATAATAACAGTAATAAGTATAGTAATTGTCGTTCTATCGATCATTTAAGCATAATATGGCTAATAATACGAGTTAGATTGATAATAATAAGAGTAATAAGTATAGTAATTGTCGTTCTATCGATCATATCTGCATAATATGGTTAATAATATGAGTTAGATTGATAATAATAAGAGTAATAAGTATAGTATTTGTCGTTCTATCGATCATATAAGCATAATATGGCTAATAATATGAGTTAGAGTGATAATACTAAGAGTAGTGAGTACAGTAATTCTCATTCCATCGATCATATAAGCATAATATGGCTAATAATATGAGTTAGATTGATAATAATAGCAGTAATAAGTACAGTAATTGTCGTTCTATCGATAATATAAGCATAATATGGCTAATAATATGAGTTAGATTGATAATACTAAGAGTAGTGAGTACAGTAATTGTCGTTCTATCGATCATATAAGCATAATATGGCTAATAATACGAGTAAGATTGATAATAATAAGAGTAATAAGTATAGTAATTGTCGTTCTATCGATCATTTAACCATAATATGGCTAATAATATGAGTTAGATTGAAAATACTAAGAGTAGTGAGTATAGTAGTTGTCGTTCTATCGATCATATAAGCATAATATGGCTAATAATATGAGTTAGATTGATAATAATAAGAGTAGTAAGTATAGTATTTGTCGTTCTATCGATCATATAAGCATAATATGGCTAATAATACGAGTTAGATTGATAATAATAAGAGTAATAAGTATAGTAATTGTCGTTCTATCGATCATTTAACCATAATATGGCTAATAATATGAGTTAGATTGATAATAATAAGAGTAATAAGTATAGCAATTGTCGTTCTATCGATCATATAAGCATAATATGGCTAATAATATGAGTTAGATTGATAATAATAAGAGTAGTAAGTATAGTATTTGTCGTTCTATCGATCATATAAGCATAATATGGCTAATAATACGAGTTAGATTGATAATAATAAGAGTAATAAGTATAGTAATTGTCGTTCTATCGATCATTTAACCATAATATGGCTAATAATATGAGTTAGATTGATAATAATAAGAGTAATAAGTATAGTAATAGTCGTTCTATCGATAATATAAGCATAATATGGCTAATAATATGAGTTAGATTGATAATACTAAGGGTAGTGAGTATAGTAATTCTCGTTCTATCGATCATATAAGCATAATATGGCTAATAATATGAGTTGGATTGATAATAATAAGAGTAATAAGTATAGTAATTGTAGTTCTATCGATCATATAAGCATAATATGGCTAATAATATGAGTTAGATAGATAATAATAAGAGTAATGAGTATAGTAATTGTAGTCCTATCGATCATCTCTGCATAATATGGTTAATAATATGAGTTAGATTCATAATAATAACAGTAATAAGTATAGTAATTGTCGTTCTATCGATAATATAACCATAATATGGCTAATAATATGAGTTATATTGATAATACTAAGAGTAGTGAGTATAGTAATTCTCGTTCTATCGATCATATCTGCATAATATGGTTAATAATATGAGTTAGATTCATAATAATAACAGTAATAAGTATAGTAATTGTCGTTCTATCGATAATATAACCATAATATGGCTAATAATATGAGTTAGATTCATAATAATAACAGTAGTGAGTATAGTAATTCTCGTTCTATCGATCATATAAGCATAATATGGCTAATAATATGAGTTAGATTGATAATAATAAGAGTAATAAGTACAGTAATTGTCGTTCTATCGATCATATAAGCATAATAAGGCTAATAATATGAGTTAGAGTGATAATACTAAGAGTAGTGAGTATAGTAATTCTCATTCTATCGATCATATAAGCATAATATGGCTAATAATATGAGTTAGATTGATAATAATAACAGTAATAAGTATAGTAATTGTCGTTCTATCGATAATATAAGCATAATATGGCTAATAATATGAGTTAGATTCTTAATAATAAGAGTAATAAGTATAGTAATTGTCGTTCTATCGATCATATAAGCATAATATGGCTAATAATATGAGTTAGATTTATAATAATAAGAGTAATAAGTATAGTAATTGTCGTTCTCTCGATCATATAAGCATAATATGGCTAATAATATGAGTTAGAGTGATAATACTAAGAGTAGTGAGTATAGTAATTCTCATTCCATCGATCATATAAGCATAATATGGCTAATAATATGAGTAAGATTGATAATAATAACAGTAATAAGTATAGTAATTGTCGTTCTATCGATAATATAAGCATAATATGGCTAATAATATGAGTTAGATTCATAATAATAAGAGTAATAAGTATAGTAATTGTCGTTCTATCGATAATATAAGCATAATATGGCTAATAATATGAGTTAGATTCATAATAATAAGAGTAATAAGTATAGTAATTGTCGTTCTATCGATCATATAAGCATAATATGGCTTATAATATGAGTTAGATTGATAATAATAAGTGTAAAAAGTAGAGTAATTGTCGTTCGATCGATCATATCTGCATAATATGGTTAATAATATGAGTTAGATTGATAATAATAAGAGTAATGAGTATAGTAATTGTCGTACTATCGATCATATAAGCATAATATGGCTAATAATGTGAGTTAGATTGATAGTAATAAGTGTAATAAGTATAGTAATTGTCGTTCTATCGATCATTTAACCATAATATGGCTAATAATATGAGTTAGATTGATAATAATAAGAGTAATAAGTATAGGAATTGTCGTTCTATCGATAATATAAGCATAATATGGCTAATAATATGAGTTAGATTGATAATACTAAGGGTAGTGAGTATAGTAATTCTCGTTCTATCTATCATATAATCATAATATGAATAATAATATGAGTTAGATTGATAATACTAAGACTGGTGAGTATAGTAATTGTCGTTCTATCGATCATATAAGCATAATATGGCTAATAATATAAGTTAGATTGATAATAATAAGAGTAGTAAGTGTAGTATTTGTCGTTCTATCGATCATATAAGCATAATATGGCTAATAATACGAGTTAGATTGATAATAATAAGAGTAATAAGTATAGTAATTGTCGTTCTATCGATCATTTAACCATAATATGGCTAATAATATGAGTTAGATTGATAATAATAAGAGTAATAAGTATAGGAATTGTCGTTCTATCGATAATATAAGCATAATATGGCTAATAATATGAGTTAGATTGATAATACTAAGGGTAGTGAGTATAGTAATTCTCGTTCTGTCGATCATGTAAGCATAATATGGCTAATAATATGAGTTGGATTGATAATAATAAGAGTAATAAGTATAGTAATTGTCGTTCTATCGATCATATAAGCATAATATGGCTAATAATATGAGTTAGATTGATAATACTAAGAGTAGTGAGTATAGTAATTCTCATTCTATCGATCATATAAGCATAATATGGCTAATAATATGAGTTAGATAGATAATAATAAGAGTAATGAGTATAGTAATTGTAGTTCTATCGATCATATCTGCATAATATGGTTAATAATATGAGTTAGATTCATAATAATAACAGTAATAAGTATAGTAATTGTCGTTCTACCGATCATTTAAGCATAATATGGCTAATAATACGAGTTAGATTGATAATAATAAGAGTAATAAGTATAGTAATTGTCGTTCTATCGATCATTTAACCATAATATGGCTAATAATATGAGTTAGATTGATAATAATAAGAGTAATAAGTATAGTAATAGTCGTTCTATCGATAATATAAGCATAATATGGCTAATAATATGAGTTAGATTGATAATACTAAGAGTAGTGAGTAGAGTAATTCTCGTTCTATCGATCATATAATAATAATATGGCTAATAATATGAGTTAGATTGAAAATACTAAGAGTAGTGAGTATAGTAATTGTCGTTCTATCGATCATATAAGCATAATATGGCTAATAATATGAGTTAGATTGATAATAATAAGAGTAGTGAGTATAGTAATTCTCATTCTATCGATCATATAAGCATAATATGGCTAATAATATGAGTAAGATTGATAATAATAACAGTAATAAGTATAGTAATTGTCGTTCTATCGATAATATAAGCATAATATGGCTAATAATATGAGTTAGATTCATAATAATAAGAGTAATAAGTATAGTAATTGTCGTTCTATCGATCATATAAGCATAATATGGCTAATAATATGAGTTAGATTGATAATAATAAGTGTAAAAAGTAGAGTAATTGTCGTTCGATCGATCATATCTGCATAATATGGTTAATAATATGAGTTAGATTGATAATAATAAGAGTAATGAGTATAGTAATTGTCGTACTATCGATCATATAAGCATAATATGGCTAATAATGTGAGTTAGATTGATAGTAATAAGTGTAATAAGTATAGTAATTGTCGTTCTATCGGTCATTTAAGCATAATATGGCTAATAATATGAGTCAGATTGATAATAATAACAGTAATAAGTATAGTAATTGTCGTTCTATCGATAATATAAGCATAATATGGCTAATAATATGAGTTAGATTGATAATACTAAGAGTAGTGGGTATAGTAATTCTCGTTCTATCTATCATATAATCATAATATGAATAATAATATGAGTTAGATTGATAATACTAAGAGTGGTGAGTATAGTAATTGTCGTTCTATCGATCATATAAGCATAATATGGCTAATAATATAAGTTAGATTGATAATAATAAGAGTAGTAAGTATAGTATTTGTCGTTCTATCGATCATATCTGCATAATATGGTTAATAATATGAGTTAGATTCATAATAATAACAGTAATAAGTATAGTAATTGTCGTTCTATCGATAATATAACCATAATATGGCTAATAATATGAGTTAGATTCATAATAATAACAGTAATAAGTATAGTAATTGTCGTTCTATCGATAATATAACCATAATATGGCTAATAATATGAGTTAGATTGATAATACTAAGAGTAGTGAGTATAGTAATTCTCGTTCTATCGATCATATAAGCATAATATGGCTAATAATATGAGTTAGATTGATAATAATAAGAGTAATAAGTACAGTAATTGTCGTTCTATCGATCATATAAGCATAATAAGGCTAATAATATGAGTTGGATTGATAATAATAAGAGTAATGAGTATAGTAATTGTAGTTCTATCGATCATATCTGCATAATATGGCTAATAATATGAGTTAGATTGATAATACTAAGAGTAGTGAGTAGAGTAATTCTCGTTCTATCGATCATATAATAATAATATGGCTAATAATATGAGTTAGATTGAAAATACTAAGAGTAGTGAGTATAGTAATTGTCGTTCTATCGATCATATAAGCATAATATGGCTAATAATATGAGTTAGATTGATAATAATAAGAGTAGTAAGTATAGTATTTGTCATTCTATCGATCATATAAGCATAATATGGCTAATAATACGAGTTAGATTGATAATAATAAGAGTAATAAGTATAGTAATTGTCGTTCTATCGGTCATTTAAGCATAATATGGCTAATAATATGAGTAAGATTTATAATAATAACAGTAATGAGTATAGTAATTGTAGTCCTATCGATCATATCTGCATAATATGGTTAATAATATGAGTTAGATTCATAATAATAACAGTAATAAGTATAGTAATTGTCGTTCTATCGATAATATAACCATAATATGGCTAATAATATGAGTTAGATTGATAATACTAAGAGTAGTGAGTATAGTAATTCTCGTTCTATCGATCATATCTGCATAATATGGTTAATAATATGAGTTAGATTCATAATAATAACAGTAATAAGTATAGTAATTTTCGTTCTATCGATCATATAAGCACAATATGGCTAATAATATGAGTTAGATTGATAATAGTGAGTGCAATAAATATAGTAATTGTCGTTCTATCGCTCATATAAGCACAATATGGCTAATAATATGAGTTAGATTGATAATAATAAGAGTAATAAGTATAGTAATTGTCGTTCTATCGATCATATCTGAATAATATGGTTAATAATATGAGTTAGATTGATAATAGTGAGTGTAATAAGTATAGTGAATGTCGTTCTATCGATCATATCAGCATAATATGGGTAATAATATGAGTTGGATTGATAATAATAAGAGTAATGAGTATAGTAATTGTAGTTCTATCGATCATATAAGCATAATATGGCTAATAATATGAGTAAGAATCATAATAATAAGAGTAATGAGTATAGTAATTGTAGTTCTATCGATCATATCTGCATAATATGGTTAATAATATGAGTTAGATTCATAATAATAACAGTAATAAGTATAGTAATTGTCGTTCTACCGATCATTTAAGCATAATATGGCTAATAATACGAGTTAGATTGATAATAATAAGAGTAATAAGTATAGTAATTGTCGTTCTATCGATCATTTAACCATAATATGGCTAATAATATGAGTTAGATTGATAATAATAAGAGTAATAAGTATAGTAATAGTCGTTCTATCGATAATATAAGCATAATATGGCTAATAATATGAGTTAGATTGATAATACTAAGAGTAGTGAGTAGAGTAATTCTCGTTCTATCGATCATATAATAATAATATGGCTAATAATATGAGTTAGATTGAAAATACTAAGAGTAGTGAGTATAGTAATTGTCGTTCTATCGATCATATAAGCATAATATGGCTAATAATATGAGTTAGATTGATAATAATAAGAGTAGTGAGTATAGTAATTCTCATTCTATCGATCATATAAGCATAATATGGCTAATAATATGAGTAAGATTGATAATAATAACAGTAATAAGTATAGTAATTGTCGTTCTATCGATAATATAAGCATAATATGGCTAATAATATGAGTTAGATTCATAATAATAAGAGTAATAAGTATAGTAATTGTCGTTCTATCGATCATATAAGCATAATATGGCTAATAATATGAGTTAGATTGATAATAATAAGTGTAAAAAGTAGAGTAATTGTCGTTCGATCGATCATATCTGCATAATATGGTTAATAATATGAGTTAGATTGATAATAATAAGAGTAATGAGTATAGTAATTGTCGTACTATCGATCATATAAGCATAATATGGCTAATAATGTGAGTTAGATTGATAGTAATAAGTGTAATAAGTATAGTAATTGTCGTTCTATCGGTCATTTAAGCATAATATGGCTAATAATATGAGTCAGATTGATAATAATAACAGTAATAAGTATAGTAATTGTCGTTCTATCGATAATATAAGCATAATATGGCTAATAATATGAGTTAGATTGATAATACTAAGAGTAGTGGGTATAGTAATTCTCGTTCTATCTATCATATAATCATAATATGAATAATAATATGAGTTAGATTGATAATACTAAGAGTGGTGAGTATAGTAATTGTCGTTCTATCGATCATATAAGCATAATATGGCTAATAATATAAGTTAGATTGATAATAATAAGAGTAGTAAGTATAGTATTTGTCGTTCTATCGATCATATCTGCATAATATGGTTAATAATATGAGTTAGATTCATAATAATAACAGTAATAAGTATAGTAATTGTCGTTCTATCGATAATATAACCATAATATGGCTAATAATATGAGTTAGATTCATAATAATAACAGTAATAAGTATAGTAATTGTCGTTCTATCGATAATATAACCATAATATGGCTAATAATATGAGTTAGATTGATAATACTAAGAGTAGTGAGTATAGTAATTCTCGTTCTATCGATCATATAAGCATAATATGGCTAATAATATGAGTTAGATTGATAATAATAAGAGTAATAAGTACAGTAATTGTCGTTCTATCGATCATATAAGCATAATAAGGCTAATAATATGAGTTGGATTGATAATAATAAGAGTAATGAGTATAGTAATTGTAGTTCTATCGATCATATCTGCATAATATGGCTAATAATATGAGTTAGATTGATAATACTAAGAGTAGTGAGTAGAGTAATTCTCGTTCTATCGATCATATAATAATAATATGGCTAATAATATGAGTTAGATTGAAAATACTAAGAGTAGTGAGTATAGTAATTGTCGTTCTATCGATCATATAAGCATAATATGGCTAATAATATGAGTTAGATTGATAATAATAAGAGTAGTAAGTATAGTATTTGTCATTCTATCGATCATATAAGCATAATATGGCTAATAATACGAGTTAGATTGATAATAATAAGAGTAATAAGTATAGTAATTGTCGTTCTATCGGTCATTTAAGCATAATATGGCTAATAATATGAGTAAGATTTATAATAATAACAGTAATGAGTATAGTAATTGTAGTCCTATCGATCATATCTGCATAATATGGTTAATAATATGAGTTAGATTCATAATAATAACAGTAATAAGTATAGTAATTGTCGTTCTATCGATAATATAACCATAATATGGCTAATAATATGAGTTAGATTGATAATACTAAGAGTAGTGAGTATAGTAATTCTCGTTCTATCGATCATATCTGCATAATATGGTTAATAATATGAGTTAGATTCATAATAATAACAGTAATAAGTATAGTAATTTTCGTTCTATCGATCATATAAGCAC
Source organism: Megachile rotundata (assembly GCF_050947335.1). Lineage (NCBI taxonomy): Eukaryota > Metazoa > Arthropoda > Insecta > Hymenoptera > Megachilidae > Megachile > Megachile rotundata. The sequence goes on along the minus strand of NW_027473976.1, from coordinate 84,143 downwards.
AATATGGCTAATAATATGAGTTAGATTGATAATAGTGAGTGCAATAAATATAGTAATTGTCGTTCTATCGCTCATATAAGCACAATATGGCTAATAATATGAGTTAGATTGATAATAATAAGAGTAATAAGTATAGTAATTGTCGTTCTATCGATCATATCTGAATAATATGGTTAATAATATGAGTTAGATTGATAATAGTGAGTGTAATAAGTATAGTGAATGTCGTTCTATCGATCATATCAGCATAATATGGGTAATAATATGAGTTGGATTGATAATAATAAGAGTAATGAGTATAGTAATTGTAGTTCTATCGATCATATAAGCATAATATGGCTAATAATATGAGTAAGAATCATAATAATAAGAGTAATGAGTATAGTAATTGTAGTTCTATCGATCATATCTGCATAATATGGTGAATAATATGAGTTAGATTCATAATAATAACAGTAATAAGTATAGTAATTGTCGTTCTATCGATAATATAACCATAATATGGCTAATAATATGAGTTAGATTGATAATACTAAGAGTAGTGAGTATAGTAATTCTCGTTCTATCGATCATATAAGCATAATATGGCTAATAATATGAGTTAGATTGATAATAAGAAGAGTAATAAGTACAGTAATTGTCGTTCTATCGATCATATAAGCATAATATGGCTAATAATACGAGTTAGATTGATAATAATAAGAGTAATAAGTATAGTAATTGTCGTTCTATCGATCATTTAACCATAATATGGCTAATAATATGAGTTAGATTGATAATAATAAGAGTAATAAGTATAGGAATTGTCGTTCTATCGATAATATAAGCATAATATGGCTAATAATATGAGTTAGATTGATAATACTAAGGGTAGTGAGTATAGTAATTCTCGTTCTGTCGATCATGTAAGCATAATATGGCTAATAATATGAGTTGGATTGATAATAATAAGAGTAATAAGTATAGTAATTGTCGTTCTATCGATCATATAAGCATAATATGGCTAATAATATGAGTTAGATTGATAATACTAAGAGTAGTGAGTATAGTAATTCTCATTCTATCGATCATATAAGCATAATATGGCTAATAATATGAGTTAGATAGATAATAATAAGAGTAATGAGTATAGTAATTGTAGTTCTATCGATCATATCTGCATAATATGGTTAATAATATGAGTTAGATTCATAATAATAACAGTAATAAGTATAGTAATTGTCGTTCTATCGATCATTTAAGCATAATATGGCTAATAATACGAGTTAGATTGATAATAATAAGAGTAATAAGTATAGTAATTGTCGTTCTATCGATCATTTAACCATAATATGGCTAATAATATGAGTTAGATTGATAATAATAAGAGTAATAAGTATAGTAATAGTCGTTCTATCGATAATATAAGCATAATATGGCTAATAATATGAGTTAGATTGATAATACTAAGAGTAGTGAGTAGAGTAATTCTCGTTCTATCGATCATATAATAATAATATGGCTAATAATATGAGTTAGATTGAAAATACTAAGAGTAGTGAGTATAGTAATTGTCGTTCTATCGATCATATAAGCATAATATGGCTAATAATATGAGTTAGATTGATAATAATAAGAGTAGTAAGTATAGTATTTGTCATTCTATCGATCATATAAGCATAATATGGCTAATAATACGAGTTAGATTGATAATAATAAGAGTAATAAGTATAGTAATTGTCGTTCTATCGGTCATTTAAGCATAATATGGCTAATAATATGAGTAAGATTTATAATAATAACAGTAATGAGTATAGTAATTGTAGTCCTATCGATCATATCTGCATAATATGGTTAATAATATGAGTTAGATTCATAATAATAACAGTAATAAGTATAGTAATTGTCGTTCTATCGATAATATAACCATAATATGGCTAATAATATGAGTTAGATTGATAATACTAAGAGTAGTGAGTATAGTAATTCTCGTTCTATCGATCATATCTGCATAATATGGTTAATAATATGAGTTAGATTCATAATAATAACAGTAATAAGTATAGTAATTTTCGTTCTATCGATCATATAAGCACAATATGGCTAATAATATGAGTTAGATTGATAATAGTGAGTGCAATAAATATAGTAATTGTCGTTCTATCGCTCATATAAGCACAATATGGCTAATAATATGAGTTAGATTGATAATAATAAGAGTAATAAGTATAGTAATTGTCGTTCTATCGATCATATCTGAATAATATGGTTAATAATATGAGTTAGATTGATAATAGTGAGTGTAATAAGTATAGTGAATGTCGTTCTATCGATCATATCAGCATAATATGGGTAATAATATGAGTTGGATTGATAATAATAAGAGTAATGAGTATAGTAATTGTAGTTCTATCGATCATAGAAGCATAATATGGCTAATAATATGAGTAAGAATCATAATAATAAGAGTAATGAGTATAGTAATTGTAGTTCTATCGATCATATCTGCATAATATGGTGAATAATATGAGTTAGATTCATAATAATAACAGTAATAAGTATAGTAATTGTCGTTCTATCGATAATATAACCATAATATGGCTAATAATATGAGTTAGATTGATAATACTAAGAGTAGTGAGTATAGTAATTCTCGTTCTATCGATCATATAAGCATAATATGGCTAATAATATGAGTTAGATTGATAATAAGAAGAGTAATAAGTACAGTAATTGTCGTTCTATCGATCATATAAGCATAATAAGGCTAATAATATGAGTTAGAGTGATAATACTAAGAGTAGTGAGTATAGTAATTCTCATTCTATCGATCATATAAGCATAATATGGCTAATAATATGAGTTAGATTGATAATAATAAGAGTAATAAGTATAGTAATTGTCGTTCTCTCGATCATATAAGCATAATATGGCTAATAATATGAGTTAGAGTGATAATACTAAGAGTAGTGAGTATAGTAATTCTCATTCTATCGATCATATAAGCATAATATGGCTAATAATATGAGTAAGATTGATAATAATAACAGTAATAAGTATAGTAATTGTCGTTCTATCGATAATATAAGCATAATATGGCTAATAATATGAGTTAGATTCATAATAATAAGAGTAATAAGTATAGTAATTGTCGTTCTATCGATCATATAAGCATAATATGGCTAATAATATGAGTTAGATTGATAATAATAAGTGTAAAAAGTAGAGTAATTGTCGTTCGATCGATCATATCTGCATAATATGGTTAATAATATGAGTTAGATTGATAATAATAAGAGTAATGAGTATAGTAATTGTCGTACTATCGATCATATAAGCATAATATGGCTAATAATGTGAGTTAGATTGATAGTAATAAGTGTAATAAGTATAGTAATTGTCGTTCTATCGGTCATTTAAGCATAATATGGCTAATAATATGAGTCAGATTGATAATAATAACAGTAATAAGTATAGTAATTGTCGTTCTATCGATAATATAAGCATAATATGGCTAATAATATGAGTTACATTGATAATACTAAGAGTAGTGGGTATAGTAATTCTCGTTCTATCTATCATATAATCATAATATGAATAATAATATGAGTTAGATTGATAATACTAAGAGTGGTGAGTATAGTAATTGTCGTTCTATCGATCATATAAGCATAATATGGCTAATAATATAAGTTAGATTGATAATAATAAGAGTAGTAAGTATAGTATTTGTCGTTCTATCGATCATATAAGCATAATATGGCTAATAATACGAGTTAGATCGATAATAATAAGAGTAATAAGTATAGTAATTGTCGTTCTATCGATCATTTAACCATAATATGGCTAATAATATGAGTTAGATTGATAATAATAAGAGTAATAAGTATAGGAATTGTCGTTCTATCGATAATATAAGCATAATATGGCTAATAATATGAGTTAGATAGATAATAATAAGAGTAATGAGTATAGTAATTGTAGTTCTATCGATCATATCTGCATAATATGGTTAATAATATGAGTTAGATTCATAATAATAACAGTAATAAGTATAGTAATTGTCGTTCTATCGATCATTTAAGCATAATATGGCTAATAATACGAGTTAGATTGATAATAATAAGAGTAATAAGTATAGTAATTGTCGTTCTATCGATCATTTAACCATAATATGGCTAATAATATGAGTTAGATTGATAATAATAAGAGTAGTAAGTATAGTATTTGATATTCTATCGATCATATAAGCATAATATGGCTAATAATACGAGTTAGATTGATAATAATAAGAGTAATAAGTATAGTAATTGTCGTTCTATCGGTCATTTAAGCATAATATGGCTAATAATATGAGTAAGATTTATAATAATAACAGTAATGAGTATAGTAATTGTAGTCCTATCGATCATATCTGCATAATATGGTTAATAATATGAGTTAGATTCATAATAATAACAGTAATAAGTATAGTAATTGTCGTTCTATCGATAATATAACCATAATATGGCTAATAATATGAGTTAGATTGATAATACTAAGAGTAGTGAGTATAGTAATTCTCGTTCTATCGATCATATCTGCATAATATGGTTAATAATATGAGTTAGATTCATAATAATAACAGTAATAAGTATAGTAATTGTCGTTCTATCGATAATATAACCATAATATGGCTAATAATATGAGTTAGATTGATAATACTAAGAGTAGTGAGTATAGTAATTCTCGTTCTATCGATCATATAAGCATAATATGGCTAATAATATGAGTTAGATTGATAATAATAAGAGTAATAAGTACAGTAATTGTCGTTCTATCGATCATATAAGCATAATAAGGCTAATAATATGAGTTGGATTGATAATAATAAGAGTAATGAGTATAGTAATTGTAGTTCTATCGATCATATAAGCATAATATGGCTAATAATATGAGTAAGAATCATAATAATAAGAGTAATGAGTATAGTAATTGTAGTTCTATCGATCATATCTGCATAATATGGTGAATAATATGAGTTAGATTCATAATAATAACAGTAATAAGTATAGTAATTGTCGTTCTATCGATAATATAACCATAATATGGCTAATAATATGAGTTAGATTGATAATACTAAGAGTAGTGAGTATAGTAATTCTCGTTCTATCGATCATATAAGCATAATATGGCTAATAATATGAGTTAGATTGATAATAATAAGAGTAATAAGTACAGTAATTGTCGTTCTATCGATCATATAAGCATAATAAGGCTAATAATATGAGTTAGAGTGATAATACTAAGAGTAGTGAGTATAGTAATTCTCATTCTATCGATCATATAAGCATAATAAGGCTAATAATATGAGTTAGAGTGATAATACTAAGAGTAGTGAGTATAGTAATTCTCATTCTATCGATCATATAAGCATAATATGGCTAATAATATGAGTTAGAGTGATAATACTAAGAGTAGTGAGTATAGTAATTCTCATTCTATCGATCATATAAGCATAATATGGCTAATAATATGAGTAAGATTGATAATAATAACAGTAATAAGTATAGTAATTGTCGTTCTATCGATAATATAAGCATAATATGTCTAATAATATGAGTTAGATTCATAATAATAAGAGTAATAAGTATAGTAATTGTCGTTCTATCGATCATATAAGCATAATATGGCTAATAATATGAGTTAGATTGATAATAATAAGTGTAAAAAGTAGAGTAATTGTCGTTCGATCGATCATATCTGCATAATATGGTTAATAATATGAGTTAGATTGATAATAATAAGAGTAATGAGTATAGTAATTGTCGTACTATCGATCATATAAGCATAATATGGCTAATAATGTGAGTTAGATTGATAATAATAAGTGTAATAAGTATAGTAATTGTCGTTCTATCGGTCATTTAAGCATAATATGGCTAATAATATGAGTCAGATTGATAATAATAACAGTAATAAGTATAGTAATTGTCGTTCTATCGATAATATAAGCATAATATGGCTAATAATATGAGTTAGATTGATAATACTAAGAGTAGTGGGTATAGTAATTCTCGTTCTATCTATCATATAATCATAATATGAATAATAATATGAGTTAGATTGATAATACTAAGGGTAGTGAGTATAGTAATTCTCGTTCTGTCGATCATGTAAGCATAATATGGCTAATAATATGAGTTGGATTGATAATAATAAGAGTAATAAGTATAGTAATTGTCGTTCTATCGATCATATAAGCATAATATGGCTAATAATATGAGTTAGATTGATAATACTAAGAGTAGTGAGTATAGTAATTCTCACTCTATCGATCATATAAGCATAATATGGCTAATAATATGAGTTAGATAGATAATAATAAGAGTAATGAGTATAGTAATTGTAGTTCTATCGATCATATCTGCATAATATGGTTAATAATATGACTTAGATTCATAATAATAACAGTAATAAGTATAGTAATTGTCGTTCTATCGATCATTTAAGCATAATATGGCTAATAATATGAGTTAGATAGATAATAATAAGAGTAATAAGTATAGTAATTGTCGTTCTATCGGTCATTTAAGCATAATATGGCGAATAATATGAGTTGGGTTGATAAAACTAAGAATAATAAGTACAGTAACTGTCGTTCTATCGATCATATAAGCATAATATGGTTAATAATATGAGTTAGAATGATAATAATAAGAGTAATAAGTATAGTAATTGTCGTTCTATCGATCATATCTGCATAATATGGTTAATAATATGAGTTAGATTGATAATAGTGAGTGTAATAAGTATAGTGAATGTCGTTCTATCGATCATATCAGCATAATATGGGTAATAATATGAGTTGGATTGATAATAGTGAGAGTAATGAGTATAGTAATTGTCGTTCTATCGATAATATAAGCATAATATGGCTAATAATGTGAGTTAGATTGATAGTAATAAGTGTAATAAGTATAGTAATTGTCGTTCTATCGGTCATTTAAGCATAATATGGCTAATAATATGAGTCAGATTGATAATAATAAGAGTAATAAGTATAGTAATTGTCGTTCTATCGATCATTTAACCATAATATGGCTAATAATATGAGTTAGATTGATAATAATAAGAGTAATAAGTATAGTATTTGTCGTTCTATCGATAATATAAGCATAATATGGCTAATAATATGCGTTAGATTGATAATACTAAGAGTAGTGAGTATAGTAATTCTCATTCTATCGATCATATAAGCATAATATGGCTAATAATATGAGTTAGATAGATAATAATAAGAGTAATGAGTATAGTAATTGTAGTTCTATCGATCATATCTGCATAATATGGTTAATATTATGAGTTGGATTCATAATAATAACAGTAATAAGTATAGTAATTGTCGTTCTATCGATCATTTAAGCATAATATGGCTAATAATACGAGTTAGATTGATAATAATAAGAGTAATAAGTATAGTAATTGTAGTTCTATCGATCATATCTGCATAATATGGTTAATAATATGAGTTAGATTGATAATAATAAGAGTAATAAGTATAGTATTTGTCGTTCTATCGATCATATAAGCATAATATGGCTAATAATATGAGTTAGAGTGATAATACTAAGAGTAGTGAGTACAGTAATTCTCATTCCATCGATCATATAAGCATAATATGGCTAATAATATGAGTTAGATTGATAATAATAAGAGTAGTGAGTATAGTAATTCTCATTCTATCGATCATATAAGCATAATATGGCTAATAATATGAGTAAGATTGATAATAATAACAGTAATAAGTATAGTAATTGTCGTTCTATCGATAATATAAGCATAATATGGCTAATAATATGAGTTAGATTCATAATAATAAGAGTAATAAGTATAGTAATTGTCGTTCTATCGATCATATAAGCATAATATGGCTAATAATATGAGTTAGATTGATAATAATAAGTGTAAAAAGTAGAGTAATTGTCGTTCGATCGATCATATCTGCATAATATGGTTAATAATATGAGTTAGATTGATAATAATAAGAGTAATGAGTATAGTAATTGTCGTACTATCGATCATATAAGCATAATATGGCTAATAATGTGAGTTAGATTGATAGTAATAAGTGTAATAAGTATAGTAATTGTCGTTCTATCGGTCATTTAAGCATAATATGGCTAATAATATGAGTCAGATTGATAATAATAACAGTAATAAGTATAGTAATTGTCGTTCTATCGATAATATAAGCATAATATGGCTAATAATATGAGTTAGATTGATAATACTAAGAGTAGTGGGTATAGTAATTCTCGTTCTATCTATCATATAATCATAATATGAATAATAATATGAGTTAGATTGATAATACTAAGAGTGGTGAGTATAGTAATTGTCGTTCTATCGATCATATAAGCATAATATGGCTAATAATATAAGTTAGATTGATAATAATAAGAGTAGTAAGTATAGTATTTGTCGTTCTATCGATCATATCTGCATAATATGGTTAATAATATGAGTTAGATTCATAATAATAACAGTAATAAGTATAGTAATTGTCGTTCTATCGATAATATAACCATAATATGGCTAATAATATGAGTTAGATTCATAATAATAACAGTAATAAGTATAGTAATTGTCGTTCTATCGATAATATAACCATAATATGGCTAATAATATGAGTTAGATTGATAATACTAAGAGTAGTGAGTATAGTAATTCTCGTTCTATCGATCATATAAGCATAATATGGCTAATAATATGAGTTAGATTGATAATAATAAGAGTAATAAGTACAGTAATTGTCGTTCTATCGATCATATAAGCATAATAAGGCTAATAATATGAGTTGGATTGATAATAATAAGAGTAATGAGTATAGTAATTGTAGTTCTATCGATCATATCTGCATAATATGGCTAATAATATGAGTTAGATTGATAATACTAAGAGTAGTGAGTAGAGTAATTCTCGTTCTATCGATCATATAATAATAATATGGCTAATAATATGAGTTAGATTGAAAATACTAAGAGTAGTGAGTATAGTAATTGTCGTTCTATCGATCATATAAGCATAATATGGCTAATAATATGAGTTAGATTGATAATAATAAGAGTAGTAAGTATAGTATTTGTCATTCTATCGATCATATAAGCATAATATGGCTAATAATACGAGTTAGATTGATAATAATAAGAGTAATAAGTATAGTAATTGTCGTTCTATCGGTCATTTAAGCATAATATGGCTAATAATATGAGTAAGATTTATAATAATAACAGTAATGAGTATAGTAATTGTAGTCCTATCGATCATATCTGCATAATATGGTTAATAATATGAGTTAGATTCATAATAATAACAGTAATAAGTATAGTAATTGTCGTTCTATCGATAATATAACCATAATATGGCTAATAATATGAGTTAGATTGATAATACTAAGAGTAGTGAGTATAGTAATTCTCGTTCTATCGATCATATCTGCATAATATGGTTAATAATATGAGTTAGATTCATAATAATAACAGTAATAAGTATAGTAATTTTCGTTCTATCGATCATATAAGCACAATATGGCTAATAATATGAGTTAGATTGATAATAGTGAGTGCAATAAATATAGTAATTGTCGTTCTATCGCTCATATAAGCACAATATGGCTAATAATATGAGTTAGATTGATAATAATAAGAGTAATAAGTATAGTAATTGTCGTTCTATCGATCATATCTGAATAATATGGTTAATAATATGAGTTAGATTGATAATAGTGAGTGTAATAAGTATAGTGAATGTCGTTCTATCGATCATATCAGCATAATATGGGTAATAATATGAGTTGGATTGATAATAATAAGAGTAATGAGTATAGTAATTGTAGTTCTATCGATCATATAAGCATAATATGGCTAATAATATGAGTAAGAATCATAATAATAAGAGTAATGAGTATAGTAATTGTAGTTCTATCGATCATATCTGCATAATATGGTGAATAATATGAGTTAGATTCATAATAATAACAGTAATAAGTATAGTAATTGTCGTTCTATCGATAATATAACCATAATATGGCTAATAATATGAGTTAGATTGATAATACTAAGAGTAGTGAGTATAGTAATTCTCGTTCTATCGATCATATAAGCATAATATGGCTAATAATATGAGTTAGATTGATAATAAGAAGAGTAATAAGTACAGTAATTGTCGTTCTATCGATCATATAAGCATAATATGGCTAATAATACGAGTTAGATTGATAATAATAAGAGTAATAAGTATAGTAATTGTCGTTCTATCGATCATTTAACCATAATATGGCTAATAATATGAGTTAGATTGATAATAATAAGAGTAATAAGTATAGGAATTGTCGTTCTATCGATAATATAAGCATAATATGGCTAATAATATGAGTTAGATTGATAATACTAAGGGTAGTGAGTATAGTAATTCTCGTTCTGTCGATCATGTAAGCATAATATGGCTAATAATATGAGTTGGATTGATAATAATAAGAGTAATAAGTATAGTAATTGTCGTTCTATCGATCATATAAGCATAATATGGCTAATAATATGAGTTAGATTGATAATACTAAGAGTAGTGAGTATAGTAATTCTCATTCTATCGATCATATAAGCATAATATGGCTAATAATATGAGTTAGATAGATAATAATAAGAGTAATGAGTATAGTAATTGTAGTTCTATCGATCATATCTGCATAATATGGTTAATAATATGAGTTAGATTCATAATAATAACAGTAATAAGTATAGTAATTGTCGTTCTATCGATCATTTAAGCATAATATGGCTAATAATACGAGTTAGATTGATAATAATAAGAGTAATAAGTATAGTAATTGTCGTTCTATCGATCATTTAACCATAATATGGCTAATAATATGAGTTAGATTGATAATAATAAGAGTAATAAGTATAGTAATAGTCGTTCTATCGATAATATAAGCATAATATGGCTAATAATATGAGTTAGATTGATAATACTAAGAGTAGTGAGTAGAGTAATTCTCGTTCTATCGATCATATAATAATAATATGGCTAATAATATGAGTTAGATTGAAAATACTAAGAGTAGTGAGTATAGTAATTGTCGTTCTATCGATCATATAAGCATAATATGGCTAATAATATGAGTTAGATTGATAATAATAAGAGTAGTAAGTATAGTATTTGTCATTCTATCGATCATATAAGCATAATATGGCTAATAATACGAGTTAGATTGATAATAATAAGAGTAATAAGTATAGTAATTGTCGTTCTATCGGTCATTTAAGCATAATATGGCTAATAATATGAGTAAGATTTATAATAATAACAGTAATGAGTATAGTAATTGTAGTCCTATCGATCATATCTGCATAATATGGTTAATAATATGAGTTAGATTCATAATAATAACAGTAATAAGTATAGTAATTGTCGTTCTATCGATAATATAACCATAATATGGCTAATAATATGAGTTAGATTGATAATACTAAGAGTAGTGAGTATAGTAATTCTCGTTCTATCGATCATATCTGCATAATATGGTTAATAATATGAGTTAGATTCATAATAATAACAGTAATAAGTATAGTAATTTTCGTTCTATCGATCATATAAGCACAATATGGCTAATAATATGAGTTAGATTGATAATAGTGAGTGCAATAAATATAGTAATTGTCGTTCTATCGCTCATATAAGCACAATATGGCTAATAATATGAGTTAGATTGATAATAATAAGAGTAATAAGTATAGTAATTGTCGTTCTATCGATCATATCTGAATAATATGGTTAATAATATGAGTTAGATTGATAATAGTGAGTGTAATAAGTATAGTGAATGTCGTTCTATCGATCATATCAGCATAATATGGGTAATAATATGAGTTGGATTGATAATAATAAGAGTAATGAGTATAGTAATTGTAGTTCTATCGATCATAGAAGCATAATATGGCTAATAATATGAGTAAGAATCATAATAATAAGAGTAATGAGTATAGTAATTGTAGTTCTATCGATCATATCTGCATAATATGGTGAATAATATGAGTTAGATTCATAATAATAACAGTAATAAGTATAGTAATTGTCGTTCTATCGATAATATAACCATAATATGGCTAATAATATGAGTTAGATTGATAATACTAAGAGTAGTGAGTATAGTAATTCTCGTTCTATCGATCATATAAGCATAATATGGCTAATAATATGAGTTAGATTGATAATAAGAAGAGTAATAAGTACAGTAATTGTCGTTCTATCGATCATATAAGCATAATAAGGCTAATAATATGAGTTAGAGTGATAATACTAAGAGTAGTGAGTATAGTAATTCTCATTCTATCGATCATATAAGCATAATATGGCTAATAATATGAGTTAGATTGATAATAATAAGAGTAATAAGTATAGTAATTGTCGTTCTCTCGATCATATAAGCATAATATGGCTAATAATATGAGTTAGAGTGATAATACTAAGAGTAGTGAGTATAGTAATTCTCATTCTATCGATCATATAAGCATAATATGGCTAATAATATGAGTAAGATTGATAATAATAACAGTAATAAGTATAGTAATTGTCGTTCTATCGATAATATAAGCATAATATGGCTAATAATATGAGTTAGATTCATAATAATAAGAGTAATAAGTATAGTAATTGTCGTTCTATCGATCATATAAGCATAATATGGCTAATAATATGAGTTAGATTGATAATAATAAGTGTAAAAAGTAGAGTAATTGTCGTTCGATCGATCATATCTGCATAATATGGTTAATAATATGAGTTAGATTGATAATAATAAGAGTAATGAGTATAGTAATTGTCGTACTATCGATCATATAAGCATAATATGGCTAATAATGTGAGTTAGATTGATAGTAATAAGTGTAATAAGTATAGTAATTGTCGTTCTATCGGTCATTTAAGCATAATATGGCTAATAATATGAGTCAGATTGATAATAATAACAGTAATAAGTATAGTAATTGTCGTTCTATCGATAATATAAGCATAATATGGCTAATAATATGAGTTACATTGATAATACTAAGAGTAGTGGGTATAGTAATTCTCGTTCTATCTATCATATAATCATAATATGAATAATAATATGAGTTAGATTGATAATACTAAGAGTGGTGAGTATAGTAATTGTCGTTCTATCGATCATATAAGCATAATATGGCTAATAATATAAGTTAGATTGATAATAATAAGAGTAGTAAGTATAGTATTTGTCGTTCTATCGATCATATAAGCATAATATGGCTAATAATACGAGTTAGATCGATAATAATAAGAGTAATAAGTATAGTAATTGTCGTTCTATCGATCATTTAACCATAATATGGCTAATAATATGAGTTAGATTGATAATAATAAGAGTAATAAGTATAGGAATTGTCGTTCTATCGATAATATAAGCATAATATGGCTAATAATATGAGTTAGATAGATAATAATAAGAGTAATGAGTATAGTAATTGTAGTTCTATCGATCATATCTGCATAATATGGTTAATAATATGAGTTAGATTCATAATAATAACAGTAATAAGTATAGTAATTGTCGTTCTATCGATCATTTAAGCATAATATGGCTAATAATACGAGTTAGATTGATAATAATAAGAGTAATAAGTATAGTAATTGTCGTTCTATCGATCATTTAACCATAATATGGCTAATAATATGAGTTAGATTGATAATAATAAGAGTAGTAAGTATAGTATTTGATATTCTATCGATCATATAAGCATAATATGGCTAATAATACGAGTTAGATTGATAATAATAAGAGTAATAAGTATAGTAATTGTCGTTCTATCGGTCATTTAAGCATAATATGGCTAATAATATGAGTAAGATTTATAATAATAACAGTAATGAGTATAGTAATTGTAGTCCTATCGATCATATCTGCATAATATGGTTAATAATATGAGTTAGATTCATAATAATAACAGTAATAAGTATAGTAATTGTCGTTCTATCGATAATATAACCATAATATGGCTAATAATATGAGTTAGATTGATAATACTAAGAGTAGTGAGTATAGTAATTCTCGTTCTATCGATCATATCTGCATAATATGGTTAATAATATGAGTTAGATTCATAATAATAACAGTAATAAGTATAGTAATTGTCGTTCTATCGATAATATAACCATAATATGGCTAATAATATGAGTTAGATTGATAATACTAAGAGTAGTGAGTATAGTAATTCTCGTTCTATCGATCATATAAGCATAATATGGCTAATAATATGAGTTAGATTGATAATAATAAGAGTAATAAGTACAGTAATTGTCGTTCTATCGATCATATAAGCATAATAAGGCTAATAATATGAGTTGGATTGATAATAATAAGAGTAATGAGTATAGTAATTGTAGTTCTATCGATCATATAAGCATAATATGGCTAATAATATGAGTAAGAATCATAATAATAAGAGTAATGAGTATAGTAATTGTAGTTCTATCGATCATATCTGCATAATATGGTGAATAATATGAGTTAGATTCATAATAATAACAGTAATAAGTATAGTAATTGTCGTTCTATCGATAATATAACCATAATATGGCTAATAATATGAGTTAGATTGATAATACTAAGAGTAGTGAGTATAGTAATTCTCGTTCTATCGATCATATAAGCATAATATGGCTAATAATATGAGTTAGATTGATAATAATAAGAGTAATAAGTACAGTAATTGTCGTTCTATCGATCATATAAGCATAATAAGGCTAATAATATGAGTTAGAGTGATAATACTAAGAGTAGTGAGTATAGTAATTCTCATTCTATCGATCATATAAGCATAATAAGGCTAATAATATGAGTTAGAGTGATAATACTAAGAGTAGTGAGTATAGTAATTCTCATTCTATCGATCATATAAGCATAATATGGCTAATAATATGAGTTAGAGTGATAATACTAAGAGTAGTGAGTATAGTAATTCTCATTCTATCGATCATATAAGCATAATATGGCTAATAATATGAGTAAGATTGATAATAATAACAGTAATAAGTATAGTAATTGTCGTTCTATCGATAATATAAGCATAATATGTCTAATAATATGAGTTAGATTCATAATAATAAGAGTAATAAGTATAGTAATTGTCGTTCTATCGATCATATAAGCATAATATGGCTAATAATATGAGTTAGATTGATAATAATAAGTGTAAAAAGTAGAGTAATTGTCGTTCGATCGATCATATCTGCATAATATGGTTAATAATATGAGTTAGATTGATAATAATAAGAGTAATGAGTATAGTAATTGTCGTACTATCGATCATATAAGCATAATATGGCTAATAATGTGAGTTAGATTGATAATAATAAGTGTAATAAGTATAGTAATTGTCGTTCTATCGGTCATTTAAGCATAATATGGCTAATAATATGAGTCAGATTGATAATAATAACAGTAATAAGTATAGTAATTGTCGTTCTATCGATAATATAAGCATAATATGGCTAATAATATGAGTTAGATTGATAATACTAAGAGTAGTGGGTATAGTAATTCTCGTTCTATCTATCATATAATCATAATATGAATAATAATATGAGTTAGATTGATA
This sequence comes from Megachile rotundata, assembly GCF_050947335.1. Lineage (NCBI taxonomy): Eukaryota > Metazoa > Arthropoda > Insecta > Hymenoptera > Megachilidae > Megachile > Megachile rotundata. The sequence goes on along the minus strand of NW_027473976.1, from coordinate 68,508 downwards.
ATACTAAGGGTAGTGAGTATAGTAATTCTCGTTCTGTCGATCATGTAAGCATAATATGGCTAATAATATGAGTTGGATTGATAATAATAAGAGTAATAAGTATAGTAATTGTCGTTCTATCGATCATATAAGCATAATATGGCTAATAATATGAGTTAGATTGATAATACTAAGAGTAGTGAGTATAGTAATTCTCACTCTATCGATCATATAAGCATAATATGGCTAATAATATGAGTTAGATAGATAATAATAAGAGTAATGAGTATAGTAATTGTAGTTCTATCGATCATATCTGCATAATATGGTTAATAATATGACTTAGATTCATAATAATAACAGTAATAAGTATAGTAATTGTCGTTCTATCGATCATTTAAGCATAATATGGCTAATAATATGAGTTAGATAGATAATAATAAGAGTAATAAGTATAGTAATTGTCGTTCTATCGGTCATTTAAGCATAATATGGCGAATAATATGAGTTGGGTTGATAAAACTAAGAATAATAAGTACAGTAACTGTCGTTCTATCGATCATATAAGCATAATATGGTTAATAATATGAGTTAGAATGATAATAATAAGAGTAATAAGTATAGTAATTGTCGTTCTATCGATCATATCTGCATAATATGGTTAATAATATGAGTTAGATTGATAATAGTGAGTGTAATAAGTATAGTGAATGTCGTTCTATCGATCATATCAGCATAATATGGGTAATAATATGAGTTGGATTGATAATAGTGAGAGTAATGAGTATAGTAATTGTCGTTCTATCGATAATATAAGCATAATATGGCTAATAATGTGAGTTAGATTGATAGTAATAAGTGTAATAAGTATAGTAATTGTCGTTCTATCGGTCATTTAAGCATAATATGGCTAATAATATGAGTCAGATTGATAATAATAAGAGTAATAAGTATAGTAATTGTCGTTCTATCGATCATTTAACCATAATATGGCTAATAATATGAGTTAGATTGATAATAATAAGAGTAATAAGTATAGTATTTGTCGTTCTATCGATAATATAAGCATAATATGGCTAATAATATGCGTTAGATTGATAATACTAAGAGTAGTGAGTATAGTAATTCTCATTCTATCGATCATATAAGCATAATATGGCTAATAATATGAGTTAGATAGATAATAATAAGAGTAATGAGTATAGTAATTGTAGTTCTATCGATCATATCTGCATAATATGGTTAATATTATGAGTTGGATTCATAATAATAACAGTAATAAGTATAGTAATTGTCGTTCTATCGATCATTTAAGCATAATATGGCTAATAATACGAGTTAGATTGATAATAATAAGAGTAATAAGTATAGTAATTGTCGTTCTATCGATCATATCTGCATAATATGGTTAATAATATGAGTTAGATTGATAATAATAAGAGTAATAAGTATAGTATTTGTCGTTCTATCGATCATATAAGCATAATATGGCTAATAATATGAGTTAGAGTGATAATACTAAGAGTAGTGAGTACAGTAATTCTCATTCCATCGATCATATAAGCATAATATGGCTAATAATATGAGTTAGATTGATAATAATAGCAGTAATAAGTACAGTAATTGTCGTTCTATCGATAATATAAGCATAATATGGCTAATAATATGAGTTAGATTGATAATACTAAGAGTAGTGAGTACAGTAATTGTCGTTCTATCGATCATATAAGCATAATATGGCTAATAATACGAGTAAGATTGATAATAATAAGAGTAATAAGTATAGTAATTGTCGTTCTATCGATCATTTAACCATAATATGGCTAATAATATGAGTTAGATTGAAAATACTAAGAGTAGTGAGTATAGTAGTTGTCGTTCTATCGATCATATAAGCATAATATGGCTAATAATATGAGTTAGATTGATAATAATAAGAGTAGTAAGTATAGTATTTGTCGTTCTATCGATCATATAAGCATAATATGGCTAATAATACGAGTTAGATTGATAATAATAAGAGTAATAAGTATAGTAATTGTCGTTCTATCGATCATTTAACCATAATATGGCTAATAATATGAGTTAGATTGATAATAATAAGAGTAATAAGTATAGCAATTGTCGTTCTATCGATCATATAAGCATAATATGGCTAATAATATGAGTTAGATTGATAATAATAAGAGTAGTAAGTATAGTATTTGTCGTTCTATCGATCATATAATCATAATATGAATAATAATATGAGTTAGATTGATAATACTAAGACTGGTGAGTATAGTAATTGTCGTTCTATCGATCATATAAGCATAATATGGCTAATAATATAAGTTAGATTGATAATAATAAGAGTAGTAAGTGTAGTATTTGTCGTTCTATCGATCATATAAGCATAATATGGCTAATAATACGAGTTAGATTGATAATAATAAGAGTAATAAGTATAGTAATTGTCGTTCTATCGATCATTTAACCATAATATGGCTAATAATATGAGTTAGATTGATAATAATAAGAGTAATAAGTATAGGAATTGTCGTTCTATCGATAATATAAGCATAATATGGCTAATAATATGAGTTAGATTGATAATACTAAGGGTAGTGAGTATAGTAATTCTCGTTCTGTCGATCATGTAAGCATAATATGGCTAATAATATGAGTTGGATTGATAATAATAAGAGTAATAAGTATAGTAATTGTCGTTCTATCGATCATATAAGCATAATATGGCTAATAATATGAGTTAGATTGATAATACTAAGAGTAGTGAGTATAGTAATTCTCATTCTATCGATCATATAAGCATAATATGGCTAATAATATGAGTTAGATAGATAATAATAAGAGTAATGAGTATAGTAATTGTAGTTCTATCGATCATATCTGCATAATATGGTTAATAATATGAGTTAGATTCATAATAATAACAGTAATAAGTATAGTAATTGTCGTTCTACCGATCATTTAAGCATAATATGGCTAATAATACGAGTTAGATTGATAATAATAAGAGTAATAAGTATAGTAATTGTCGTTCTATCGATCATTTAACCATAATATGGCTAATAATATGAGTTAGATTGATAATAATAAGAGTAATAAGTATAGTAATAGTCGTTCTATCGATAATATAAGCATAATATGGCTAATAATATGAGTTAGATTGATAATACTAAGAGTAGTGAGTAGAGTAATTCTCGTTCTATCGATCATATAATAATAATATGGCTAATAATATGAGTTAGATTGAAAATACTAAGAGTAGTGAGTATAGTAATTGTCGTTCTATCGATCATATAAGCATAATATGGCTAATAATATGAGTTAGATTGATAATAATAAGAGTAGTAAGTATAGTATTTGTCATTCTATCGATCATATAAGCATAATATGGCTAATAATACGAGTTAGATTGATAATAATAAGAGTAATAAGTATAGTAATTGTCGTTCTATCGGTCATTTAAGCATAATATGGCTAATAATATGAGTAAGATTTATAATAATAACAGTAATGAGTATAGTAATTGTAGTCCTATCGATCATATCTGCATAATATGGTTAATAATATGAGTTAGATTCATAATAATAACAGTAATAAGTATAGTAATTGTCGTTCTATCGATAATATAACCATAATATGGCTAATAATATGAGTTAGATTGATAATACTAAGAGTAGTGAGTATAGTAATTCTCGTTCTATCGATCATATCTGCATAATATGGTTAATAATATGAGTTAGATTCATAATAATAACAGTAATAAGTATAGTAATTTTCGTTCTATCGATCATATAAGCACAATATGGCTAATAATATGAGTTAGATTGATAATAGTGAGTGCAATAAATATAGTAATTGTCGTTCTATCGCTCATATAAGCACAATATGGCTAATAATATGAGTTAGATTGATAATAATAAGAGTAATAAGTATAGTAATTGTCGTTCTATCGATCATATCTGAATAATATGGTTAATAATATGAGTTAGATTGATAATAGTGAGTGTAATAAGTATAGTGAATGTCGTTCTATCGATCATATCAGCATAATATGGGTAATAATATGAGTTGGATTGATAATAATAAGAGTAATGAGTATAGTAATTGTAGTTCTATCGATCATATAAGCATAATATGGCTAATAATATGAGTAAGAATCATAATAATAAGAGTAATGAGTATAGTAATTGTAGTTCTATCGATCATATCTGCATAATATGGTGAATAATATGAGTTAGATTCATAATAATAACAGTAATAAGTATAGTAATTGTCGTTCTATCGATAATATAACCATAATATGGCTAATAATATGAGTTAGATTGATAATACTAAGAGTAGTGAGTATAGTAATTCTCGTTCTATCGATCATATAAGCATAATATGGCTAATAATATGAGTTAGATTGATAATAAGAAGAGTAATAAGTACAGTAATTGTCGTTCTATCGATCATATAAGCATAATAAGGCTAATAATATGAGTTAGAGTGATAATACTAAGAGTAGTGAGTATAGTAATTCTCATTCTATCGATCATATAAGCATAATATGGCTAATAATATGAGTTAGATTGATAATAATAAGAGTAATAAGTATAGTAATTGTCGTTCTCTCGATCATATAAGCATAATATGGCTAATAATATGAGTTAGAGTGATAATACTAAGAGTAGTGAGTATAGTAATTCTCATTCTATCGATCATATAAGCATAATATGGCTAATAATATGAGTAAGATTGATAATAATAACAGTAATAAGTATAGTAATTGTCGTTCTATCGATAATATAAGCATAATATGGCTAATAATATGAGTTAGATTCATAATAATAAGAGTAATAAGTATAGTAATTGTCGTTCTATCGATCATATAAGCATAATATGGCTAATAATATGAGTTAGATTGATAATAATAAGTGTAAAAAGTAGAGTAATTGTCGTTCGATCGATCATATCTGCATAATATGGTTAATAATATGAGTTAGATTGATAATAATAAGAGTAATGAGTATAGTAATTGTCGTACTATCGATCATATAAGCATAATATGGCTAATAATGTGAGTTAGATTGATAGTAATAAGTGTAATAAGTATAGTAATTGTCGTTCTATCGGTCATTTAAGCATAATATGGCTAATAATATGAGTCAGATTGATAATAATAACAGTAATAAGTATAGTAATTGTCGTTCTATCGATAATATAAGCATAATATGGCTAATAATATGAGTTAGATTGATAATACTAAGAGTAGTGGGTATAGTAATTCTCGTTCTATCTATCATATAATCATAATATGAATAATAATATGAGTTAGATTGATAATACTAAGAGTGGTGAGTATAGTAATTGTCGTTCTATCGATCATATAAGCATAATATGGCTAATAATATAAGTTAGATTGATAATAATAAGAGTAGTAAGTATAGTATTTGTCGTTCTATCGATCATATCTGCATAATATGGTTAATAATATGAGTTAGATTCATAATAATAACAGTAATAAGTATAGTAATTGTCGTTCTATCGATAATATAACCATAATATGGCTAATAATATGAGTTAGATTCATAATAATAACAGTAATAAGTATAGTAATTGTCGTTCTATCGATAATATAACCATAATATGGCTAATAATATGAGTTAGATTGATAATACTAAGAGTAGTGAGTATAGTAATTCTCGTTCTATCGATCATATAAGCATAATATGGCTAATAATACGAGTTAGATTGATAATAATAAGAGTAATAAGTATAGTAATTGTCGTTCTATCGATCATTTAACCATAATATGGCTAATAATATGAGTTAGATTGATAATAATAAGAGTAATAAGTATAGGAATTGTCGTTCTATCGATAATATAAGCATAATATGGCTAATAATATGAGTTAGATTGATAATACTAAGGGTAGTGAGTATAGTAATTCTCGTTCTGTCGATCATGTAAGCATAATATGGCTAATAATATGAGTTGGATTGATAATAATAAGAGTAATAAGTATAGTAATTGTCGTTCTATCGATCATATAAGCATAATATGGCTAATAATATGAGTTAGATTGATAATACTAAGAGTAGTGAGTATAGTAATTCTCATTCTATCGATCATATAAGCATAATATGGCTAATAATATGAGTTAGATAGATAATAATAAGAGTAATGAGTATAGTAATTGTAGTTCTATCGATCATATCTGCATAATATGGTTAATAATATGAGTTAGATTCATAATAATAACAGTAATAAGTATAGTAATTGTCGTTCTATCGATCATTTAAGCATAATATGGCTAATAATACGAGTTAGATTGATAATAATAAGAGTAATAAGTATAGTAATTGTCGTTCTATCGATCATTTAACCATAATATGGCTAATAATATGAGTTAGATTGATAATAATAAGAGTAATAAGTATAGTAATAGTCGTTCTATCGATAATATAAGCATAATATGGCTAATAATATGAGTTAGATTGATAATACTAAGAGTAGTGAGTAGAGTAATTCTCGTTCTATCGATCATATAATAATAATATGGCTAATAATATGAGTTAGATTGAAAATACTAAGAGTAGTGAGTATAGTAATTGTCGTTCTATCGATCATATAAGCATAATATGCCTAATAATATGAGTTAGATTGATAATAATAAGAGTAGTAAGTATAGTATTTGTCATTCTATCGATCATATAAGCATAATATGGCTAATAATACGAGTTAGATTGATAATAATAAGAGTAATAAGTATAGTAATTGTCGTTCTATCGGTCATTTAAGCATAATATGGCTAATAATATGAGTAAGATTTATAATAATAACAGTAATGAGTATAGTAATTGTAGTCCTATCGATCATATCTGCATAATATGGTTAATAATATGAGTTAGATTCATAATAATAACAGTAATAAGTATAGTAATTGTCGTTCTATCGATAATATAACCATAATATGGCTAATAATATGAGTTAGATTGATAATACTAAGAGTAGTGAGTATAGTAATTCTCGTTCTATCGATCATATCTGCATAATATGGTTAATAATATGAGTTAGATTCATAATAATAACAGTAATAAGTATAGTAATTGTCGTTCTATCGATAATATAACCATAATATGGCTAATAATATGAGTTAGATTGATAATACTAAGAGTAGTGAGTATAGTAATTCTCGTTCTATCGATCATATAAGCATAATATGGCTAATAATATGAGTTAGATTGATAATAATAAGAGTAATAAGTACAGTAATTGTCGTTCTATCGATCATATAAGCATAATAAGGCTAATAATATGAGTTAGAGTGATAATACTAAGAGTAGTGAGTATAGTAATTCTCATTCTATCGATCATATAAGCATAATATGGCTAATAATATGAGTTAGATTGATAATAATAACAGTAATAAGTATAGTAATTGTCGTTCTATCGATAATATAAGCATAATATGGCTAATAATATGAGTTAGATTCTTAATAATAAGAGTAATAAGTATAGTAATTGTCGTTCTATCGATCATATAAGCATAATATGGCTAATAATATGAGTTAGATTTATAATAATAAGAGTAATAAGTATAGTAATTGTCGTTCTATCGATCATATAAGCACAATATGGCTAATAATATGAGTTAGATTGATAATAGTGAGTGCAATAAATATAGTAATTGTCGTTCTATCGATCATATCTGAATAATATGGTTAATAATATGAGTTAGATTGATAATAGTGAGTGTAATAAGTATAGTGAATGTCGTTCTATCGATCATATCAGCATAATATGGGTAATAATATGAGTTGGATTGATAATAATAAGAGTAATGAGTATAGTAATTGTAGTTCTATCGATCATATAAGCATAATATGGCTAATAATATGAGTAAGAATCATAATAATAAGAGTAATGAGTATAGTAATTGTAGTTCTATCGATCATATCTGCATAATATGGTGAATAATATGAGTTAGATTCATAATAATAACAGTAATAAGTATAGTAATTGTCGTTCTATCGATCATATCTGAATAATATGGTTAATAATATGAGTTAGATTGATAATAGTGAGTGTAATAAGTATAGTGAATGTCGTTCTATCGATCATATCAGCATAATATGGGTAATAATATGAGTTGGATTGATAATAATAAGAGTAATGAGTATAGTAATTGTAGTTCTATCGATCATATAAGCATAATATGGCTAATAATATGAGTAAGAATCATAATAATAAGAGTAATGAGTATAGTAATTGTAGTTCTATCGATCATATCTGCATAATATGGTGAATAATATGAGTTAGATTCATAATAATAACAGTAATAAGTATAGTAATTGTCGTTCTATCGATAATATAACCATAATATGGCTAATAATATGAGTTAGATTGATAATACTAAGAGTAGTGAGTATAGTAATTCTCGTTCTATCGATCATATAAGCATAATATGGCTAATAATATGAGTTAGATTGATAATAATAAGAGTAATAAGTATAGGAATTGTCGTTCTATCGATAATATAAGCATAATATGGCTAATAATATGAGTTAGATTGATAATACTAAGGGTAGTGAGTATAGTAATTCTCGTTCTGTCGATCATGTAAGCATAATATGGCTAATAATATGAGTTGGATTGATAATAATAAGAGTAATAAGTATAGTAATTGTCGTTCTATCGATCATATAAGCATAATATGGCTAATAATATGAGTTAGATTGATAATACTAAGAGTAGTGAGTATAGTAATTCTCACTCTATCGATCATATAAGCATAATATGGCTAATAATATGAGTTAGATAGATAATAATAAGAGTAATGAGTATAGTAATTGTAGTTCTATCGATCATATCTGCATAATATGGTTAATAATATGACTTAGATTCATAATAATAACAGTAATAAGTATAGTAATTGTCGTTCTATCGATCATTTAAGCATAATATGGCTAATAATATGAGTTAGATAGATAATAATAAGAGTAATAAGTATAGTAATTGTCGTTCTATCGGTCATTTAAGCATAATATGGCGAATAATATGAGTTGGGTTGATAAAACTAAGAATAATAAGTACAGTAACTGTCGTTCTATCGATCATATAAGCATAATATGGTTAATAATATGAGTTAGAATGATAATAATAAGAGTAATAAGTATAGTAATTGTCGTTCTATCGATCATATCTGCATCATATGGTTAATAATATGAGTTAGATTGATAATAGTGAGTGTAATAAGTATAGTGAATGTCGTTCTATCGATCATATCAGCATAATATGGGTAATAATATGAGTTGGATTGATAATAGTGAGAGTAATGAGTATAGTAATTGTCGTTCTATCGATAATACAAGCATAATATGGCTAATAATGTGAGTTAGATTGATAGTAATAAGTGTAATAAGTATAGTAATTGTCGTTCTATCGGTCATTTAAGCATAATATGGCTAATAATATGAGTCAGATTGATAATAATAACAGTAATAAGTATAGTAATTGTCGTTCTATCGATAATATAAGCATAATATGGCTAATAATATGAGTTAGATTGATAATACTAAGAGTAGTGGGTATAGTAATTCTCGTTCTATCTATCATATAATCATAATATGAATAATAATATGAGTTAGATTGATAATACTAAGAGTGGTGAGTATAGTAATTGTCGTTCTATCGATCATATAAGCATAATATGGCTAATAATATCAGTTAGATTGATAATAATAAGAGTAGTAAGTATAGTATTTGTCGTTCTATCGATCATATAAGCATAATATGGCTAATAATACGAGTTAGATTGATAATAATAAGAGTAATAAGTATAGTAATTGTCGTTCTATCGATCATTTAACCATAATATGGCTAATAATATGAGTTAGATTGATAATAATAAGAGTAATAAGTATAGGAATTGTCGTTCTATCGATAATATAAGCATAATATGGCTAATAATATGAGTTAGATTGATAATACTAAGGGTAGTGAGTATAGTAATTCTCGTTCTGTCGATCATGTAAGCATAATATGGCTAATAATATGAGTTGGATTGATAATAATAAGAGTAATAAGTATAGTAATTGTCGTTCTATCGATCATATAAGCATAATATGGCTAATAATATGAGTTAGATTGATAATACTAAGAGTAGTGAGTATAGTAATTCTCATTCTATCGATCATATAAGCATAATATGGCTAATAATATGAGTTAGATAGATAATAATAAGAGTAATGAGTATAGTAATTGTAGTTCTATCGATCATATCTGCATAATATGGTTAATAATATGAGTTAGATTCATAATAATAACAGTAATAAGTATAGTAATTGTCGTTCTATCGATCATTTAAGCATAATATGGCTAATAATACGAGTTAGATTGATAATAATAAGAGTAATAAGTATAGTAATTGTCGTTCTATCGATCATTTAACCATAATATGGCTAATAATGTGAGTTAGATTGATAATAATAAGAGTAATAAGTATAGTAATAGTCGTTCTATCGATAATATAAGCATAATATGGCTAATAATATGAGTTAGATTGATAATACTAAGAGTAGTGAGTAGAGTAATTCTCGTTCTATCGATCATATAATAATAATATGGCTAATAATATGAGTTAGATTGAAAATACTAAGAGTAGTGAGTATAGTAATTGTCGTTCTATCGATCATATAAGCATAATATGCCTAATAATATGAGTTAGATTGATAATAATAAGAGTAGTAAGTATAGTATTTGTCATTCTATCGATCATATAAGCATAATATGGCTAATAATACGAGTTAGATTGATAATAATAAGAGTAATAAGTATAGTAATTGTCGTTCTATCGGTCATTTAAGCATAATATGGCTAATAATATGAGTAAGATTTATAATAATAACAGTAATGAGTATAGTAATTGTAGTCCTATCGATCATATCTGCATAATATGGATAATAATATGAGTTACATTCATAATAATAACAGTAATAAGTATAGTAATTGTCGTTCTATCGATAATATAACCATAATATGGCTAATAATATGAGTTAGATTGATAATACTAAGAGTAGTGAGTATAGTAATTCTCGTTCTATCGATCATATCTGCATAATATGGTTAATAATATGAGTTAGATTCATAATAATAACAGTAATAAGTATAGTAATTGTCGTTCTATCGATAATATAACCATAATATGGCTAATAATATGAGTTAGATTGATAATACTAAGAGTAGTGAGTATAGTAATTCTCGTTCTATCGATCATATAAGCATAATATGGCTAATAATATGAGTTAGATTGATAATAATAAGAGTAATAAGTACAGTAATTGTCGTTCTATCGATCATATAAGCATAATAAGGCTAATAATATGAGTTAGAGTGATAATACTAAGAGTAGTGAGTATAGTAATTCTCATTCTATCGATCATATAAGCATAATATGGCTAATAATATGAGTTAGATTGATAATAATAACAGTAATAAGTATAGTAATTGTCGTTCTATCGATAATATAAGCATAATATGGCTAATAATATGAGTTAGATTCTTAATAATAAGAGTAATAAGTATAGTAATTGTCGTTCTATCGATCATATAAGCATAATATGGCTAATAATATGAGTTAGATTTATAATAATAAGAGTAATAAGTATAGTAATTGTCGTTCTATCGATCATATAAGCACAATATGGCTAATAATATGAGTTAGATTGATAATAGTGAGTGCAATAAATATAGTAATTGTCGTTCTATCGATCATATCTGAATAATATGGTTAATAATATGAGTTAGATTGATAATAGTGAGTGTAATAAGTATAGTGAATGTCGTTCTATCGATCATATCAGCATAATATGGGTAATAATATGAGTTGGATTGATAATAATAAGAGTAATGAGTATAGTAATTGTAGTTCTATCGATCATATAAGCATAATATGGCTAATAATATGAGTAAGAATCATAATAATAAGAGTAATGAGTATAGTAATTGTAGTTCTATCGATCATATCTGCATAATATGGTGAATAATATGAGTTAGATTCATAATAATAACAGTAATAAGTATAGTAATTGTCGTTCTATCGATAATATAACCATAATATGGCTAATAATATGAGTTAGATTGATAATACTAAGAGTAGTGAGTATAGTAATTCTCGTTCTATCGATCATATAAGCATAATATGGCTAATAATATGAGTTAGATTGATAATAATAAGAGTAATAAGTACAGTAATTGTCGTTCTATCGATCATATAAGCATAATAAGGCTAATAATATGAGTTAGAGTGATAATACTAAGAGTAGTGAGTATAGTAATTGTCATTCTATCGATCATATAAGCATAATATGGCTAATAATATGAGTTAGATTGATAATAATAGGAGTAATAAGTATAGTAATTGTCGTTCTCTCGATCATATAAGCATAATATGGCTAATAATATGAGTTAGAGTGATAATACTAAGAGTAGTGAGTATAGTAATTCTCATTCTATCGATCATATAAGCATAATATGGCTAATAATATGAGTAAGATTGATAATAATAACAGTAATAAGTATAGTAATTGTCGTTCTATCGATAATACAAGCATAATATGGCTAATAATATGAGTTAGATTCATAATAATAAGAGTAATAAGTATAGTAATTGTCGTTCTATCGATCATATAAGCATAATATGGCTAATAATATGAGTTAGATTGATAATAATAAGTGTAAAAAGTAGAGTAATTGTCGTTCGATCGATCATATCTGCATAATATGGTTAATAATATGAGTTAGATTGATAATAATAAGAGTAATGAGTATAGTAATTGTCGTACTATCGATCATATAAGCATAATATGGCTAATAATGTGAGTTAGATTGATAATAATAAGTGTAATAAGTATAGTAATTGTCGTTCTATCGGTCATTTAAGCATAATATGGCTAATAATATGAGTCAGATTGATAATAATAACAGTAATAAGTATAGTAATTGTCGTTCTATCGATAATATAAGCATAATATGGCTAATAATATGAGTTAGATTGATAATACTAAGAGTAGTGGGTATAGTAATTCTCGTTCTATCTATCATATAATCATAATATGAATAATAATATGAGTTAGATTGATAATACTAAGAGTGGTGAGTATAGTAATTGTCGTTCTATCGATCATATAAGCATAATATGGCTAATAATATGAGTTAGATTGATAATAATAAGAGTAGTAAGTATAGTATTTGTCGTTCTATCGATCATATAAGCATAATATGGCTAATAATACGAGTTAGATTGATAATAATAAGAGTAATAAGTATAGTAATTGTCGTTCTATCGATCATTTAACCATAATATGGCTAATAATATGAGTTAGATTGATAATAATAAGAGTAATAAGTATAGGAATTGTCGTTCTATCGATAATATAAGCATAATATGGCTAATAATATGAGTTAGATTGATAATACTAAGGGTAGTGAGTATAGTAATTCTCGTTCTGTCGATCATGTAAGCATAATATGGCTAATAATATGAGTTGGATTGATAATAATAAGAGTAATAAGTATAGTAATTGTCGTTCTATCGATCATATCTGCATAATATGGTTAATAATATGAGTTAGATTGATAATAGTGAGTGTATTAAGTATAGTGAATGTCGTTCTATCGATCATATCAGCATAATATGGGTAATAATATGAGTTGGATTGATAATAGTGAGAGTAATGAGTATAGTAATTGTCGTTCTATCGATCATATAAGCATAATATGGCTAATAATATGAGTTAGATTGATAATAATAACAGTAATAAGTATAGTAATTGTCGTTCTATCGATAATATAAGCATAATATGGCTAATAATATGAGTTAGATTGATAATACTAAGAGTAGTGAGTATAGTAATTCTCGTTCTATCGATCATATAAGGGTAATATGGCTAATAATATGAGTTAGATTGATAATACTAAGAGTAGTGAGTATAGTAATTGTCGTACTATCGATCATATAGGCATAATATGGCTAATAATATGAGTTAGATTGATAATAATAAGTGTAAAAAGTAGAGTAATTGTCGTTCTATCGATAATATAACCATAATATGGCTAATAATATGAGTTAGATTGATAATACTAAGAGTAGTGAGTATAGTAATTCTCGTTCTATCGATCATATAAGCATAATATGGCTAATAATATGAGTTAGATTGATAATAATAAGAGTAATAAGTACAGTAATTGTCGTTCTATCGATCATATAAGCATAATAAGGCTAATAATATGAGTTAGAGTGATAATACTAAGAGTAGTGAGTATAGTAATTCTCATTCTATCGATCATATAAGCATAATATGGCTAATAATATGAGTTAGATTGATAATAATAAGAGTAATAAGTATAGTATTTGTCGTTCTATCGATCATATAAGCATAATATGGCTAATAATACGAGTTAGATTGATAATAATAAGAGTAATAAGTATAGTAATTGTCGTTCTATCGATCATATAAGCACAATATGGCTAATAATATGAGTTAGATTTATAATAATAAGAGTAATGAGTATAGTAATTGTCGTTCTATCGATCATATCTGCATAATATGGTTAACAGTATGAGTTAGATTGATAATAATAAGAGTAATAAGTATAGTAATTGTCGTTCTATCGATCATATAAGCACAATATGGCTAATAATATGAGTTAGATTGATAATAATAAGAGTAATGAGTATAGTAATTGTCGTTCTATCGATCATATCTGCATAATATGGTTAATAATATTAGTTAGATTGATAATACTAAGAGTAGTGAGTAGAGTAATTCTCGTTCTATCGATCATTTAACCATAATATGGCTAATAATATGAGTTAGATTGATAATAATAAGAGTAATAAGTATAGTAACTGTCGTTCTATCGATCATATAAGCATAATATGGTTAATAATATGAGTTAGAATGATAATAATAAGAGTAATAAGTATAGTAATTGTCGTTCTATCGATCATATCTGCATAATATGGTTAATAATATTAGTTAGATTGATAATACTAAGAGTAGTGAGTAGAGTAATTCTCGTTCTATCGATCAGATAATAATAATATGGCTAATAATATGAGTTAGATTGATAATAATAAGAGTAATAAGTATAGTAACTGTCGTTCTATCGATCATATAAGCATAATATGGCTAATAATATGCGTTAGATTGATAATACTAAGAGTAGTGAGTATAGTAATTCTCATTCTATCGATCATATAAGCATAATATGGCTAATAATATGAGTTAGATAGATAATAATAAGAGTAATGAGTATAGTAATTGTAGTTCTATCGATCATATCTGCATAATATGGTTAATATTATGAGTTGGATTCATAATAATAACAGTAATAAGTATAGTAATTGTCGTTCTATCGATCATTTAAGCATAATATGGCTAATAATACGAGTTAGATTGATAATAATAAGAGTAATAAGTATAGTAACTGTCGTTCTATCGATCATATAAGCATAATATGGTTAATAATATGAGTTAGAATGATAATAATAAGAGTAATATGTATAGTAATTGTCGTTCTATCGATCATATCTGCATAATATGGTTAATAATATGAGTTAGATTGATAATAATAAGAGTAATAAGTATAGTATTTGTCGTTCTATCGATCATATAAGCATAATATGGCTAATAATATGAGTTAGATTGATAATAATAAGAGTAATAAGTATAGTAATTGTCGTTCTATCGGTCATTTAAGCATAATATGGCTAATAATATGAGTAAGATTTATAATAATAACAGTAATAAGTATAGTAATTGTCGTTCTATCGATAATATAAGCATAATATGGCTAATAATATGAGTTAGATTGATAATACTAAGAGTAGTGAGTAGAGTAATTCTCGTTCTATCGATCATATAATAATAATATGGCTAATAATATGAGTTAGATTGAAAATACTAAGAGTAGTGAGTATAGTAATTGTCGTTCTATCGATCATATAAGCATAATATGGCTAATAATATGAGTTAGATTGATAATAATAAGAGTAGTAAGTATAGTATTTGTCGTTCTATCGATCATATAAGCATAATATGGCTAATAATACGAGTTAGATTGATAATAATAAGAGTAATAAGTATAGTAATTGTCGTTCTATCGATCATTTAACCATAATATGGCTAATAATATGAGTTAGATTGATAATAATAAGAGTAATAAGCATAGCAATTGTCGTTCCATCGATCATATAAGCATAATATGGCTAATAATATGAGTTAGATTGATAATAATAAGAGTAGTAAGTATAGTATTTGTCGTTCTATCGATCATATAAGCATAATATGGCTAATAATACGAGTTAGATTGATAATAATAAGAGTAATAAGTATAGTAATTGTCGTTCTATCGATCATTTAACCATAATATGGCTAATAATATGAGTTAGATTGATAATAATAAGAGTAATAAGTATAGTAATAGTCGTTCTATCGATAATATAAGCATAATATGGCTAATAATATGAGTTAGATTGATAATACTAAGAGTAGTGAGTAGAGTAATTCTCGTTCTATCGATCATATAATAATAATATGGCTAATAATATGAGTTAGATTGAAAATACTAAGAGTAGTGAGTATAGTAATTGTCGTTCTATCGATCATATAAGCATAATATGGCTAATAATATGAGTTAGATTGATAATAATATTAGTAGTAAGTATAGTATTTGTCGTTCTATCGATCATATAAGCATAATATGGCTAATAATACGAGTTAGATTGATAATAATAAGAGTAATAAGTATAGTAATTGTCGTTCTATCGATCATTTAACCATAATATGGCTAATAATATGAGTTAGATTGATAATAATAAGAGTAATAAGTATAGCAATTGTCGTTCTATCGATCATATAAGCATAATATGGCTAATAATATGAGTTAGATTGATAATAATAAGAGTAGTAAGTATAGTATTTGTCGTTCTATCGATCATATAAGCATAATATGGCTAATAATACGAGTTAGATTGATAATAATAAGAGTAATAAGTATAGTAATTGTCGTTCTATCGATCATTTAACCATAATATGGCTAATAATATGAGTTAGATTGATAATAATAAGAGTAATAAGTATAGTAATAGTCGTTCTATCGATAATATAAGCATAATATGGCTAATAATATGAGTTAGATTGATAATACTAAGGGTAGTGAGTATAGTAATTCTCGTTCTATCGATCATATAAGCATAATATGGCTAATAATATGAGTTGGATTGATAATAATAAGAGTAATAAGTATAGTAATTGTAGTTCTATCGATCATATAAGCATAATATGGCTAATAATATGAGTTAGATAGATAATAATAAGAGTAATGAGTATAGTAATTGTACTCCTATCGATCATATCTGCATAATATGGTTAATAATATGAGTTAGATTCATAATAATAACAGTAATAAGTATAGTAATTGTCGTTCTATCGATAATATAACCATAATATGGCTAATAATATGAGTTAGATTGATAATACTAAGAGTAGTGAGTATAGTAATTCTCGTTCTATCGATCATATAAGCATAATATGGCTAATGATATGAGTTAGATTGATAATAATAAGAGTAATAAGTACAGTAATTGTCGTTCTATCGATCATATAAGCATAATAAGGCTAATAATATGAGTTAGAGTGATAATACTAAGAGTAGTGAGTATAGTAATTCTCATTCTATCGATCATATAAGCATAATATGGCTAATAATATGAGTTAGATTGATAATAATAACAGTAATAAGTATAGTAATTGTCGTTCTATCGATAATATAAGCATAATATGGCTAATAATATGAGTTAGATTCTTAATAATAAGAGTAATAAGTATAGTAATTGTCGTTCTATCGATCATATAAGCATAATATGGCTAATAATATGAGTTAGATTTATAATAATAAGAGTAATAAGTATAGTAATTGTCGTTCTATCGATCATATAAGCACAATATGGCTAATAATATGAGTTAGATTGATAATAGTGAGTGCAATAAATATAGTAATTGTCGTTCTATCGCTCATATAAGCACAATATGGCTAATAATATGAGTTAGATTGATAATACTAAGAGAAGTGAGTATAGTAATTCTCATTCTATCGATCATATAATCATAATATGGCTAATAATATGAGTTAGATTGATAATACTAAGAGTAGTGAGTATATTAATTGTCGTTCTATCGATCATATAAGCATAATATGGCTAATAATATGAGTTAGATTGATAATAATAAGAGTAGTAAGTATAGTATTTGTCGTTCTATCGATCATATAAGCATAATATGGTTAATAATATGAGATAGAATGATAATAATAAGAGTAATAAGTATAGTAATTGTCGTTCTATCGATCATATCTGCATAATATGGTTAATAATATGAGTTAGATTGATAATAGTGAGTGTAATAAGTATAGTGAATGTCGTTCTATCGATCATATCAGCATAATATGGGTAATAATATGAGTTGGATTGATAATAATAAGAGTAATGAGTATAGTAATTGTAGTTCTATCGATCATATAAGCATAATATGGCTAATAATATGAGTAAGATTCATAATAATAAGAGTAATAAGTATAGTAATTGTCGTTCTATCGATCATTTAAGCATAATATGGTTAATAATATGAGTTAGATTCATAATAATAACAGTAATAAGTATAGCAGTTGTCGTTCTATCGATCATTTAAGCATAATATGGCTAATAATATGAGTTACATTGATAACAATAAGAGTAATAAGTATAGTAATTGTCGTTCTATCGGTCATTTCAGCATAATATGGCGAATAATATGAGTTGGGTTGATAAAACTAAGAATAATAAGTATAGTAACTGTCGTTCTATCGATCATATAAGCATAATATGGTTAATAATATGAGTTAGAATGATAATAATAAGAGTAATAAGTATAGTAATTGTCGTTCTATCGATCATATCTGCATAATATGGTTAATAATATGAGTTAGATTGATAATAGTGAGTGTAATAAGTATAGTGAATGTCGTTCTATCGATCATATCAGCATAATATGGGTAATAATATGAGTTGGATTGATAATAATAAGAGTAATGAGTATAGTAATTGTAGTTCTATCGATCATATAAGCATAATATGGCTAATAATATGAGTAAGATTCATAATAATAAGAGTAATAAGTATAGTAATTGTCGTTCTATCGATCATATCTGCATAATATGGTTAATAATATGAGTTAGATTGATAATAGTGAGTGTAATAAGTATAGTGAATGTCGTTCTATCGATCATATCAGCATAATATGGGTAATAATATGAGTTGGATTGATAATAATAAGAGTAATGAGTATAGTAATTGTAGTTCTATCGATCATATAAGCATAATATGGCTAATAATATGAGTTAGATTGATAATAATAAGAGTAATAAGTATAGTAATTGTCGTTCTCTCGATCATATAAGCATAATATGGCTAATAATATGAGTTAGATTGATAATACTAAGAGTGGTGAGTATAGTAATTCTCGTTCTATCGATCATATAATCATAATATGGCTAATAATATGAGTTAGATTGATAATACTAAGAGTAGTGAGTATAGTAATTGTCGTTCTATCGATCATATAAGCATAATATGGCTAATAGTATGAGTTAGATTGATAATAATAAGAGCAGTAAGTATAGTATTTGTCGTTCTATCGATCATATAAGCATAATATGGCTAATAATATGAGTTACATTGATAACAATAAGAGTAATAAGTATAGTAATTGTCGTTCTATCGGTCATTTCAGCATAATATGGCGAATAATATGAGTTGGGTTGATAAAACTAAGAATAATAAGTATAGTAACTGTCGTTCTATCGATCATATAAGCATAATATGGTTAATAATATGAGTTAGAATGATAATAATAAGAGTAATAAGTATAGTAATTGTCGTTCTATCGATCATATCTGCATAATATGGTTAATAATATGAGTTAGATTGATAATAGTGAGTGTAATAAGTATAGTGAATGTCGTTCTATCGATCATATCAGCATAATATGGGTAATAATATGAGTTGGATTGATAATAATAAGAGTAATGAGTATAGTAATTGTAGTTCTATCGATCATATAAGCATAATATGGCTAATAATATGAGTAAGATTCATAATAATAAGAGTAATAAGTATAGTAATTGTCGTTCTATCGATCATATCTGCATAATATGGTTAATAATATGAGTTAGATTGATAATAGTGAGTGTAATAAGTATAGTGAATGTCGTTCTATCGATCATATCAGCATAATATGGGTAATAATATGAGTTGGATTGATAATAATAAGAGTAATGAGTATAGTAATTGTAGTTCTATCGATCATATAAGCATAATATGGCTAATAATATGAGTTAGATTGATAATAATAAGAGTAATAAGTATAGTAATTGTCGTTCTCTCGATCATATAAGCATAATATGGCTAATAATATGAGTTAGATTGATAATACTAAGAGTGGTGAGTATAGTAATTCTCGTTCTATCGATCATATAATCATAATATGGCTAATAATATGAGTTAGATTGATAATACTAAGAGTAGTGAGTATAGTAATTGTCGTTCTATCGATCATATAAGCATAATATGGCTAATAGTATGAGTTAGATTGATAATAATAAGAGCAGTAAGTATAGTATTTGTCGTTCTATCGATCATATAAGCATAATATGGCTAATAATACGAGTTAGATTGATAATAATAAGAGTAATAAGTATAGTAATTGTCGTTCTATCGATCATTTAACCATAATATGGCTAATAATATGAGTTAGATTGATAATAATAAGAGTAATAAGTATAGTAATTGTCGTTCTATCGATAATATAAGCATAATATGGCTAATAATATGAGTTAGATTGATAATACTAAGAGTAATAAGTATAGTAATTGTCGTTCTATCGACCATATAAGCATAATATGGCTAATAATATGAGTTAGATTGATAATACTAAGAGTAGTGAGTATAGTAATTCTCATTCTATCGATCATATAAGCATAATATGGCTAATAATATGAGTTAGATAGATAATAATAAGAGTAATGAGTATAGTAATTGTAGTTCTATCGATCATATCTGCATAATATGGTTAATAATATGAGTTAGATTCATAATAATAACAGTAACAAGTATAGTAATTGTCGTTCTATCGATCATTTAAGCATAATATGGCTAATAATATGAGTTAGATTGATAATAATAAGAGTAATAAGTATAGTAATTGTCGTTCTATCGGTCATTTAAGCATAATATGGCGAATAATATGAGTTTGGTTGATAAAACTAAGAATAATAAGTATAGTAACTGTCGTTCTATCGATCATATAAGCATAATATGGTTAATAATATGAGTTAGAATGATAATAATAAGAGTAATAAGTATAGTAATTGTCGTTCTATCGATCATATAAGCATAATATGGCTAATAATATGAGTTAGATTGATAATAACAGCAGTAATAAGTACAGTAATTGTCGTTCTATCGATCATATAAGCATAATATGGCTAATAATATGAGTTAGATTGATAATAATAAGAGTAGTAAGTATAGTATTTGTCGTTCTATCCATCATATAAGCATAATATGGCTAATAATACGAGTTAGATTGATAATAATAAGAGTAATAAGTATAGTAATTGTCGTTCTATCGATCATTTAACCATAATATGGCTAATAATATGAGTTAGATTGATAATAATAAGAGTAATAAGTATAGTAATTGTCGTTCTATCGATAATATAAGCATAATATGGCTAATAATATGCGTTAGATTGATAATACTAAGGGTAGTGAGTATAGTAATTCTCGTTCTATCGATCATATAAGCATAATGTGGCTAATAATATGAGTTAGATTGATAATACTAAGAGCAGTGAGTATAGTAATTCTCATTCTATCGATCATATAAGCATAATATGGCTAATAATATGAGTTAGATAGATAATAATAAGAGTAATGAGTATAGTAATTGTAGTTCTATCGATCATATCTGCATAATATGGTTAATAACAGGAGTTGGATTCATAATAATAACAGTAATAAGTATAGTAATTGTCGTTCTATCGATCATTTAAGCATAATATGGCTAATAATATGAGTTAGATTGATAATAATAAGAGTAATAAGTATAGTAATTGTCGTTCTATCGGTCATTTAAGCATAATATGGCGAATAATATGAGTTGGGTTGATAAGACTAAGAATAATAAGTATAGTAACTGTCGTTCTATCGATCATATAAGCATAATATGGTTAATAATATGAGTTAGATTCATAATAATAAGAGTAATAAGTGTAGTAACTGTCGTTCTATCGATCATATAAGCATAATATGGTTAATAATATGAGTTAGATTCATAATAATAAGAGTAATAAGTACAGTAATTGTCGTTCTATCGATAATATAAGCATAATATGGCTAATAATATGAGTTAGATTGATAATACTAAGAGTAGTGAGTACAGTAATTGTCGTTCTATCGATCATATAAGCATAATATGGCTAATAATATGAGTTAGATTGATAATAATAAGAGTAGTAAGTATAGTATTTGTCGTTCTATCGATCATATAAGCATAATATGGCTAATAATATGAGTTAGATTGATAATAATAAGAGTAGTGAGTATAGTAATTCTCGTTCTATCGATCATATAAGCATAATATGGCTAATAATATGAGTTAGATTGATAATAATAAGAGTAATAAGTACAGTAATTGTCGTTCTATCGATCATATAAGCATAATAAGGCTAATAATACGAGTTAGAGTGATAATACTAAGAGTAGTGAGTATAGTAATTCCCATTCTATCGATCATATAAGCATAATATGGCTAATAATATGAGTTAGATTGATAATAATAACAGTAATAAGTATAGTAATTGTCGTTCTATCGGTCATTTAAGCATAATATGGCTAATAATATGAGTCAGATTGATAATAATAACAGGAATAAGTATAGTAATTGTCGTTCTATCGATAATATAAGCATAATATGGCTAATAATATGAGTTAGATTGATAATACTAAGAGAAGTGAGTATAGTAATTCTCGTTCTATCGATCATATAATCATAATATGGCTAATAATATGAGTTAGATTGATAATACTAAGAGTAGTGAGTATATTAATTGTCGTTCTATCGATCATATAAGCATAATATGGCTAATAATATGAGATAGATTGATAATAATAACAGTAATAAGTATAGTAATTGTCGTTCTATCGATAATATAAGCATAATATGGCTAATATTATGAGTTAGATTGATAATACTAAGAGAAGTGAGTATAGTAATTCTCGTTCTATCGATCATATACTCATAATATGGCTAATAATATGAGTTAGATTGATAATACTAAGAGTAGTGAGTATATTAATTGTCGTTCTATCGATCATATAAGCATAATATGTCTAATAATATGAGTTAGATTGATAATAATAAGAGTAGTAAGTATAGTATTTGTCGTTCTATCGATCATATAAGCATAATATGGCTAATAATACGAGTTAGATTGATAATAATAAGAGTAATAAGTATAGTGATTGTCGTTCTATCGATCATATCTGCATAATATGGTTAATAATATGAGTTAGATTGATAATAGTGAGTGTAATAAGTATAGTGAATGTCGTTCTATCGATCATATCAGCATAATATGGATAATAATATGAGTTGGATTGATAATAATAAGAGTAATGAGTATAGTAATTGTAGTTCTATCGATCATATAAGCATAATATGGCTAATAATATGAGTAAGATTCATAATAATAAGAGTAATAAGTATAGTATTTGTCGTTCTATCGATCATATAAGCATAATATGGCTAATAATACGAGTTAGATTGATAATAATAAGAGTAATAAGTATAGTAATTGTCGTTCTATCGATCATATAAGCACAATATGGCTAATAATATGAGTTAGATTGATAATAATAAGAGTAACGAGTATAGTAATTGTCGTTCTATCGATCATATCTGCATAATATGGTTAACAGTATGAGTTAGATTGATAATAATAAGAGTAATAAGTATAGTAATTGTCGTTATATCGATCATATAACCATAATATGGCTAATAGCATGAGTTGGATTGATAATAATAAGAGTAATGAGTATAGTAATTGTCGTTCTATCGATCATATCTGCATAATATGGTTAATAATATGAGTTAGATTGATAATAGTGAGTGTAATAAATATAGTAATTGTCGTTCTATCGCTCATATTAGCACAATATGGCTAATAACATGAGTTAGATTCATAATAATAAGAGTAATAAGTATAGTAATTGTCGTTCTATCGATCATATAAGCATAATATGGCTAATAATATGAGTTAGAGTGATAATACTAAGAGTAGTGAGTACAGTAATTCTCATTCCATCGATCATATAAGCATAATATGGCTAATAATATGAGTGAGATTGATAATAATAGCAGTAATAAGTACAGTAATTGTCGTTCTATCGATAATATAAGAATAATATGGCTAATAATATGAGTTAGATTGATAATACTAAGAGTAGTGAGTACAGTAATTGTCGTTCTATCGATCATATAAGCATAATATGGCCAATAATATGAGTTAGATTGATAATAATAAGAGTAGTAAGTATAGTATTTGTCGTTCTATCGATCATATAAGCATAATATGGCTAATAATACGAGTTAGATTGATAATAATAAGAGTAATAAGTATAGTAATTGTCGTTCTATCGATCATTTAACCATAATATGGCTAATAATATGAGTTAGATTGATAATAATAAGAGTAATAAGTATAGTAATTGTCGTTCTATCGATAATCTAAGCATAATATGGCTAATAATATGAGTTAGATTGATAATACTAAGAGAAGTGAGTATAGTAATTCTCGTTCTATCGATCATATAATCATAATATGGCTAATAATATGAGTTAGATTGATAATACTAAGAGTAGTGAGTATAGTAATTGTAGTTCTATCGATCATATCTGCATAATATGGTTAATAACATGAGTTGGATTCATAATAATAACAGTAATAAGTATAGTAATTGTCGTTCTATCGATCATTTAAGCATAATATGGCTAATAATATGAGTTAGATTGATAATAATAGCAGTAATAAGTACAGTAATTGTCGATCTATCGATAATATAAGCATAATATGGCTAATAATATGAGTTAGATTGATAATACTAAGAGTAGTGAGTACAGTAATTGTCGTTCTATCGATCATATAAGCATAATATGGCTAATAATATGAGTTAGATTGATAATAATAAGAGTAGTAAGTATAGTATTTGTCGTTCTATCGATCATATAAGCATAATATGGCTAATAATACGAGTTAGATTGATAATAATAAGAGTAATAAGTATAGTAATTGTCGTTCTATCGGTCATTTAAGCATAATATGGCTAATAATATGAGTTAGATTGATAATAATAAGAGTAATAAGTACAGTAATTGTCGTTCTATCGATCATATAAGCATAATAAGGCTAATAATACGAGTTAGAGTGATAATACTAAGAGTAGTGAGTATAGTAATTCTCATTCTATCGATCATATAAGCATAATATGGCTAATAATATGAGTTAGATTGATAATAATAACAGTAATAAGTATAGTAATTGTCGTTCTATCGGTCATTTAAGCATAATATGGCTAATAATATGAGTCAGATTGATAATAATAACAGGAATAAGTATAGTAATTGTCGTTCTATCGATAATATAAGCATAATATGGCTAATAATATGAGTTAGATTGATAATACTAAGAGAAGTGAGTATAGTAATTCTCGTTCTATCGATCATATAATCATAATATGGCTAATAATATGAGTTAGATTGATAATACTAAGAGTAGTGAGTATATTAATTGTCGTTCTATCGATCATATAAGCATAATATGGCTAATAATATGAGATAGATTGATAATAATAACAGTAATAAGTATAGTAATTGTCGTTCTATCGATAATATAAGCATAATATGGCTAATATTATGAGTTAGATTGATAATACTAAGAGAAGTGAGTATAGTAATTCTCGTTCTATCGATCATATACTCATAATATGGCTAATAATATGAGTTAGATTGATAATACTAAGAGTAGTGAGTATATTAATTGTCGTTCTATCGATCATATAAGCATAATATGTCTAATAATATGAGTTAGATTGATAATAATAAGAGTAGTAAGTATAGTATTTGTCGTTCTATCGATCATATAAGCATAATATGGCTAATAATACGAGTTAGATTGATAATAATAAGAGTAATAAGTATAGTGATTGTCGTTCTATCGATCATATCTGCATAATATGGTTAATAATATGAGTTAGATTGATAATAGTGAGTGTAATAAGTATAGTGAATGTCGTTCTATCGATCATATCAGCATAATATGGATAATAATATGAGTTGGATTGATAATAATAAGAGTAATGAGTATAGTAATTGTAGTTCTATCGATCATATAAGCATAATATGGCTAATAATATGAGTAAGATTCATAATAATAAGAGTAATAAGTATAGTAATTGTCGTTCTATCGATCATTTAAGCATAATATGGCGAATAATATGAGTTGGGTTGATAAAAATAAGAATAATAAGTATAGTAATTGTCGTTCTATCGATCATATAAGCATAATATGGCTAATAATATGAGTTAGGTTGATAATAATAAGAGTAATAAGTATAGTAGATGTCGCGCTATCGATCATATCTGCATAATATGGTTAATAATATGAGTTAGATTGATAATAGTGAGTGTAATAAGTATAGTAATTGTCGTTCTGTCGATCATATTAGCATAATATGGTTAATAATATGAGTTAGGTTGATAATAATAAGAGTAATAAGTATAGTATTTGTCGTTCTATCGATCATATAAGCATAATATGGCTAATAATACGAGTTAGATTGATAATAATAAGAGTAATAAGTATAGTAATTGTCGTTCTGTCGATCATATAAGCACAATATGGCTAATAATATGAGTTAGATTGATAATAATAAGAGTAATGAGTATAGTAATTGTCGTTCTATCGATCATATCTGCATAATATGGTTAACAGTATGAGTTAGATTGATAATAATAAGAGTAATAAGTATAGTAATTGTCGTTATATCGATCATATAACCATAATATGGCTAATAGCATGAGTTGGATTGATAATAATAAGAGTAATGAGTATAGTAATTGTCGTTCTATCGATCATATCTGCATAATATGGTTAATAATATGAGTTAGATTGATAATAGTGAGTGTAATAAATATAGTAATTGTCGTTCTATCGCTCATATTAGCACAATATGGCTAATAACATGAGTTAGATTCATAATAATAAGAGTAATAAGTATAGTAATTGTCGTTCTATCGATCATATAAGCATAATATGGCTAATAATATGAGTTAGAGTGATAATACTAAGAGTAGTGAGTACAGTAATTCTCATTCCATCGATCATATAAGCATAATATGGCTAATAATATGAGTGAGATTGATAATAATAGCAGTAATAAGTACAGTAATTGTCGTTCTATCGATAATATAAGAATAATATGGCTAATAATATGAGTTAGATTGATAATACTAAGAGTAGTGAGTACAGTAATTGTCGTTCTATCGATCATATAAGCATAATATGGCCAATAATATGAGTTAGATTGATAATAATAAGAGTAGTAAGTATAGTATTTGTCGTTCTATCGATCATATAAGCATAATATGGCTAATAATACGAGTTAGATTGATAATAATAAGAGTAATAAGTATAGTAATTGTCGTTCTATCGATCATTTAACCATAATATGGCTAATAATATGAGTTAGATTGATAATAATAAGAGTAATAAGTATAGTAATTGTCGTTCTATCGATAATCTAAGCATAATATGGCTAATAATATGCGTTAGATTGATAATACTAAGGGTAGTGAGTATAGTAATTCTCGTTCTATCGATCATATAAGCATAATGTGGCTAATAATATGAGTTAGATTGATAATACTAAGAGTAGTGAGTATAGTAATTCTCATTCTATCGATCATATAAGCATAATATGGCTAATAATATGAGTTAGATAGATAATAATAAGAGTAATGAGTATAGTAATTGTAGTTCTATCGATCATATCTGCATAATATGGTTAATAACATGAGTTGGATTCATAATAATAACAGTAATAAGTATAGTAATTGTCGTTCTATCGATCATTTAAGCATAATATGGCTAATAATATGAGTTAGATTGATAATAATAGCAGTAATAAGTACAGTAATTGTCGATCTATCGATAATATAAGCATAATATGGCTAATAATATGAGTTAGATTGATAATACTAAGAGTAGTGAGTACAGTAATTGTCGTTCTATCGATCATATAAGCATAATATGGCTAATAATATGAGTTAGATTGATAATAATAAGAGTAGTAAGTATAGTATTTGTCGTTCTATCGATCATATAAGCATAATATGGCTAATAATACGAGTTAGATTGATAATAATAAGAGTAATAAGTATAGTAATTGTCGTTCTATCGGTCATTTAAGCATAATATGGCTAATAATATGAGTCAGATTGATAATAATAACAGTAATAAGTATAGTAATTGTCGTTCTATCGATAATATAAGCGTAATATGGCTAATAATATGAGTTAGATTGATAATACTAAGAGTAGTGAGTAGAGTAATTCTCGTTCTATCGATCATATAATAATAATATGGCTAATAATATGAGTTAGATTGAAAATACTAAGAGTAGTGAGTATAGTAATTGTCGTTCTATCGATCATATAAGCATAATATGGCTAATAATATGAGTTAGATTGATAATAATAAGAGTAGTAAGTATAGTATTTGTCGTTCTATCGATCATATAAGCATAATATGGCTAATAATACGAGTTAGATTGATAATAATAAGAGTAATAAGTATAGTAATTGTCGTTCTATCGATCATTTAACCATAATATGGCTAATAATATGAGTTAGATTGATAATAATAAGAGTAATAAGTATAGTAATTGTCGTTCTATCGGTCATTTAAGCATAATATGGCGAATAATATGAGTTGGGTTGATAAGACTAAGAATAATAAGTATAGTAACTGTCGTTCTATCGATCATATAAGCATAATATGGTTAATAATATGAGTTAGATTCATAATAATAAGAGTAATAAGTATAGTAATTGTCGTTCTATCGATCATATAAGCATAATATGGCTAATAATATGAGTTAGATTGATAATACTAAGAGTAGTGAGTAGAGTAATTCTCGTTCTATCGATCATATAATAATGATATGGCTAATAATATGAGTTAGATTGAAAATACTAAGAGTAGTGAGTATAGTAATTGTCGTTCTATCGATCATATAAGCATAATATGGCTAATAATATGAGTTAGATTGATAATAATAAGAGTAATAAGTATAGTAATTGTCGTTCTATCGATCATTTAACCATAATATGGCTAATAATATGAGTTAGATTGATAATAATAAGAGTAATAAGTATAGTAATTGTCGTTCTATCGATCATATAAGCATAATATGGCTAATAATATGAGTTAGATTGATAATAATAAGAGTAGTAAGTATAGTATTTGTCGTTCTATCGATCATATAAGCATAATATGGCTAATAATACGAGTTAGATTGATAATAATAAGAGTAATAAGTATAGTAATTGTCGTTCTATCGATCATTTAACCATAATATGGCTAATAATATGAGTTAGATTGATAATAATAAGAGTAATAAGTATAGTAATTGTCGTTCTATCGATAATCTAAGCATAATATGGCTAATAATATGCGTTAGATTGATAATACTAAGGGTAGTGAGTATAGTAATTCTCGTTCTATCGATCATATAAGCATAATGTGGCTAATAATATGAGTTAGATTGATAATACTAAGAGTAGTGAGTATAGTAATTCTCATTCTATCGATCATATAAGCATAATATGGCTAATAATATGAGTTAGATAGATAATAATAAGAGTAATGAGTATAGTAATTGTAGTTCTATCGATCATATCTGCATAATATGGTTAATAACATGAGTTGGATTCATAATAATAACAGTAATAAGTATAGTAATTGTCGTTCTATCGATCATTTAAGCATAATATGGCTAATAATATGAGTTAGATTGATAATAATAGCAGTAATAAGTACAGTAATTGTCGATCTATCGATAATATAAGCATAATATGGCTAATAATATGAGTTAGATTGATAATACTAAGAGTAGTGAGTACAGTAATTGTCGTTCTATCGATCATATAAGCATAATATGGCTAATAATATGAGTTAGATTGATAATAATAAGAGTAGTAAGTATAGTATTTGTCGTTCTATCGATCATATAAGCATAATATGGCTAATAATACGAGTTAGATTGATAATAATAAGAGTAATAAGTATAGTAATTGTCGTTCTATCGGTCATTTAAGCATAATATGGCTAATAATATGAGTCAGATTGATAATAATAACAGTAATAAGTATAGTAATTGTCGTTCTATCGATAATATAAGCGTAATATGGCTAATAATATGAGTTAGATTGATAATACTAAGAGTAGTGAGTAGAGTAATTCTCGTTCTATCGATCATATAATAATAATATGGCTAATAATATGAGTTAGATTGAAAATACTAAGAGTAGTGAGTATAGTAATTGTCGTTCTATCGATCATATAAGCATAATATGGCTAATAATATGAGTTAGATTGATAATAATAAGAGTAGTAAGTATAGTATTTGTCGTTCTATCGATCATATAAGCATAATATGGCTAATAATACGAGTTAGATTGATAATAATAAGAGTAATAAGTATAGTAATTGTCGTTCTATCGATCATTTAACCATAATATGGCTAATAATATGAGTTAGATTGATAATAATAAGAGTAATAAGTATAGTAATTGTCGTTCTATCGGTCATTTAAGCATAATATGGCGAATAATATGAGTTGGGTTGATAAGACTAAGAATAATAAGTATAGTAACTGTCGTTCTATCGATCATATAAGCATAATATGGTTAATAATATGAGTTAGATTCATAATAATAAGAGTAATAAGTATAGTAATTGTCGTTCTATCGATCATATAAGCATAATATGGCTAATAATATGAGTTAGAGTGATAATACTAAGAGTAGTGAGTACAGTAATTCTCATTCCATCGATCATATAAGCATAATATGGCTAATAATATGAGTTAGATTGATAATAATAGCAGTAATAAGTACAGTAATTGTCGTTCTATCGATAATATAAGCATAATATGGCTAATAATATGGGTTAGATTGATAATACTAAGAGTAGTGAGTACAGTAATTGTCGTTCTATCGGTCATTTAAGCATAATATGGCTAATAATACGAGTTAGATTGATAATAATAAGAGTAATAAGTATAGTAATTGTCGTTCTATCGATCATTTAACCATAATATGGCTAATAATATGAGTTAGATTGATAATAATAAGAGTAATAAGTATAGTAATTGTCGTTCTATCGATAATATAAGCATAATATGGCTAATAATATGAGTTAGATTGATAATACTAAGGGTAGTGAGTATAGTAATTCTCGTTCTATCGATCATATAAGCATAATATGGCTAATAATATGAGTTGGATTGATAATAATAAAAGTAATAAGTATAGTAATTGTAGTTCTATCGATCATATAAGCATAATATGGCTAATAATATGAGTTAGATAGATAATAATAAGAGTAATGAGTATAGTAATTGTAGTCCTATCGATCATATCTGCATAATATGGTTAATAATATGAGTTAGATTCATAATAATAACAGTAATATGTATAGTAATTGTCGTTCTATCGATAATATAACCATAATATGGCTAATAATATGAGTTAGATTGATAATACTAAGAGTAGTGAGTATAGTAATTCTCGTTCTATCGATCATATCTGCATAATATGGTTAATAATATGAGTTAGATTCATAATAATAACAGTAATAAGTATAGTAATTGTCGTTCTATCGATAATATAACCATAATATGGCTAATAATATCAGTTAGATTGATAATACTAAGAGTAGTGAGTATAGTAATTCTCGTTCTATCGATCATATAAGCATAATATGGCTAATAATATGAGTTAGATTGATAATAATAAGAGTAATAAGTACAGTAATTGTCGTTCTATCGATCATATAAGCATAATAAGGCTAATAATACGAGTTAGAGTGATAATACTAAGAGTAGTGAGTATAGTAATTCTCATTCTATCGATCATATAAGCATAATATGGCTAATAATATGAGTTAGATTGATAATAATAACAGTAATAAGTATAGTAATTGTCGTTCTATCGATAATATAAGCATAATATGGCTAATAATATGAGTTAGATTCTTAATAATAAGAGTAATAAGTATAGTAATTGTCGTCCTATCGATCATATAAGCATAATATGGCTAATAATATGAGTTAGATTTATAATAATAAGAGTAATATGTATAGTAATTGTCGTTCTATCGATCATATAAGCACAACATGGCTAATAATATGAGTTAGATTGATAATAATAAGAGTAATAAGTATAGTAATTGTCGTTATATCGATCATATAACCATAATATGGCTAATAGCATGAGTTAGATTGATAATAATAAGAGTAATGAGTATAGTAATTGTCGTACTATCGATCATATAAGCATAATATGGCTAATAATGCGAGTTAGATTGATAATAGCGAGTGCAATAAAAATAGTAATTGTCGTTCTATCGCTTATATAAGCATAATATGGCTAATAATATGAGTTAGATTGATAATAATAAGTGTAGTAAGTATAGTATTTGTCGTTCTATCGATCATATAAGCATAATATGGCTAATAATACGAGTTAGATTGATAATAATAAGAGTAATAAGTATAGTAATTGTCGTTCTATCGGTCATTTAAGCATAATATGGCTAATAATATGAGTCAGATTGATAATAATAACAGTAATAAGTATAGTAATTGTCGATCTATCGATAATATAAGCATAATATGGCTAATAATATGAGTTAGATTGATAATACTAAGAGTAGTGAGTAGAGTAATTCTCGTTCTATCGATCATATAATAATAATATGGCTAATAAT
This sequence comes from Megachile rotundata, assembly GCF_050947335.1. Classification (NCBI taxonomy): domain Eukaryota; kingdom Metazoa; phylum Arthropoda; class Insecta; order Hymenoptera; family Megachilidae; genus Megachile; species Megachile rotundata. Next base: position 35,324 of record NW_027473976.1, on the reverse strand, counting down.
ATGAGTTAGATTGATAATACTAAGAGTTGTGAGTATATTAATTGTCGTTCTATCGATCATATAAGCATAATATGGCTAATAATATGAGTTAGATTGATAATAATAAGTGTAGTAAGTATAGTATTTGTCGTTCTATCGATCATATAAGCATAATATGGCTAATAATACGAGTTAGATTGATAATAATAAGAGTAATAAGTATAGTAATTGTCGTTCTATCGGTCATTTAAGCATAATATGGCTAATAATATGAGTCAGATTGATAATAATAACAGTAATAAGTATAGTAATTGTCGATCTATCGATAATATAAGCATAATATGGCTAATAATATGAGTTAGATTGATAATACTAAGAGTAGTGAGTAGAGTAATTCTCGTTCTATCGATCATATAATAATAATATGGCTAATAATATGAGTTAGATTGAAAATACTAAGAGTAGTGAGTATAGTAATTGTCGTTCTATCGATCATATAAGCATAATATGGCTAATAATATGAGTTAGATTGATAATAATAAGAGTAGTAAGTATAGTATTTGTCGTTCTATCGATCATATAAGCATAATATGGCTAATAATACGAGTTAGATTGATAATAATAAAAGTAATAAGTATAGTAATTGTCGTTCTATCGATCATTTAACCATAATATGGCTAATAATATGAGTTAGATTGATAATAATAAGAGTAATAAGTATAGTAATTGTCGTTCTATCGGTCATTTAAGCATAATATGGCGAATAATATGAGTTGGGTTGATAAGACTAAGAATAATAATTATAGTAACTGTCGTTCTATCGATCATATAAGCATAATATGGTTAATAATATGAGTTAGATTCATAATAATAAGAGTAATAAGTATAGTAATTGTCGTTCTATCGATCATATAAGCATAATATGGCTAATAATATGAGTTAGAGTGATAATACTAAGAGTAGTGAGTACAGTAATTCTCATTCCATCGATCATATAAGCATAATATGGCTAATAATATGAGTTAGATTGATAATAATAGCAGTAATAAGTACAGTAATTGTCGTTCTATCGATAATATAAGCATAATATGGCTAATAATATGAGTTAGATTGATAATACTAAGAGTAGTGAGTACAGTAATTGTCGTTCTATCGATCATATAAGCATAATATGGCTAATAATATGAGTTAGATTGATAATAATAAGAGTAGTAAGTATAGTATTTGTCGTTCTATCGATCATATAAGCATAATATGGCTAATAATACGAGTTAGATTGATAATAATAAGAGTAATAAGTATAGTAATTGTCGTTCTATCGATCATTTAACCATAATATGGCTAATAATATGAGTTAGATTGATAATAATAAGAGTAATAAGTATAGTAATTGTCGTTCTATCGATAATATAAGCATAATATGGCTAATAATATAAGTTAGATTGATAATACTAAGGGTAGTGAGTATAGTAATTCTCGTTCTATCGATCATATAAGCATAATATGGCTAATAATATGAGTTGGGTTGATAATAATAAGAGTAATAAGTATAGTAATTGTAGTTCTATCGATCATATAAGCATAATATGGCTAATAATATGAGTTAGATAGATAATAATAAGAGTAATGAGTATAGTAATTGTAGTCCTATCGATCATATCTGCATAATATGGTTAATAATATGAGTTAGATTCATAATAATAACAGTAATAAGTATAGTAATTGTCGTTCTATCGATAATATAACCATAATATGGCTAATAATATGAGTTAGATTGATAATACTAAGAGTAGTGAGTATAGTAATTCTCGTTCTATCGATCATATCTGCATAATATGGTTAATAATATGAGTTAGATTCATAATAATAACAGTAATAAGTATAGTAATTGTCGTTCTATCGATAATATAACCATAATATGGCTAATAATATGAGTTAGATTGATAATACTAAGAGTAGTGAGTATAGTAATTCTCGTTCTATCGATCATATAAGCATAATATGGCTAATAATATGAGTTAGAGTGATAATACTAAGAGTAGTGAGTATAGTAATTCTCATTCTATCGATCATATAAGCATATTATGGCTAATAATATGAGTTAGATTGATAATAATAAGAGTAATAAGTATAGTAATTGTCGTTATATCGATCATATAACCATAATATGGCTAATAGCATGAGTTAGATTGATAATAATAAGAGTAATGAGTATAGTAATTGTCGTACTATCGATCATATAAGCATAATATGGCTAATAATGTGAGTTAGATTGATAATAGTGAGTGCAATAAAAATAGTAATTGTCGTTCTATCGCTCATATAAGCACAATATGGCTAATAATATGAGTTAGATTGATAATAATAAGAGTAATAAGTATAGTAATTGTCGTTCTATCGATCATATAATAATAATATGGCTAATAATATGAGTTAGATTGAAAATACTAAGAGTAGTGAGTATAGTAATTGTCGTTCTATCGATCATATAAGCATAATATGGCTAATAATATGAGTTAGATTGATAATAATAAGAGTAGTAAGTATAGTATTTGTCGTTCTATCGATCATATAAGCATAATATGGCTAATAATACGAGTTAGATTGATAATAATAAGAGTAATAAGTATAGTAATTGTCGTTCTATCGATCATTTAACCATAATATGGCTAATAATATGAGTTAGATAGATAATAATAAGAGTAATGAGTATAGTAATTGTAGTCCTATCGATCATATCTGCATAATATGGTTAATAATATGAGTTAGATTCATAATAATAACAGTAATAAGTATAGTAATTGTCGTTCTATCGATCATTTAAGCATAATATGGCTAATAATATGAGTTAGATTGATAATAATGAGAGTAATAAGTATAGTAATTGTCGTTCTATCGGTCATTTAAGCATAATATGGCGAATAATATGAGTTGGGTTGATAAGACTAAGAATAATAAGTATAGTAACTGTCGTTCTATCGATCCTATAAGCATAATATGGTTAATAATATGAGTTAGATTCATAATAATAAGAGTAATAAGTACAGTAATTGTCGTTCTATCGATCATATAAGCATAATATGGCTAATAATATGAGTTAGAGTGATAATACTAAGAGTAGTGAGTACAGTAATTCTCATTCCATCGATCATATAAGCATAATATGGCTAATAATATGAGTTAGATTGATAATAATAGCAGTAATAAGTACAGTAATTGTCGATCTATCGATAATATAAGCATAATATGGCTAATAATATGAGTTAGATTGATAATACTAAGAGTAGTGAGTACAGTAATTGTCGTTCTATCGATCATATAAGCATAATATGGCTAATAATATGAGTTAGATTGATAATAATAAGAGTAGTAAGTATAGTATTTGTCGTTCTATCGATCATATAAGCATAATATGGCTAATAATACGAGTTAGATTGATAATAATAAGAGTAATAAGTATAGTAATTGTCGTTCTATCGGTCATTTAAGCATAATATGGCTAATAATATGAGTCAGATTGATAATAATAACAGTAATAAGTATAGTAATTGTCGTTCTATCGATAATATAAGCATAATATGGCTAATAATATGAGTTAGATTGATAATACTAAGAGTAGTGTGTAGAGTAATTCTCGTTCTATCGATCATATAATAATAATATGGCTAATAATATGAGTTAGAGTGATAATACTAAGAGTAGTGAGTACAGTAATTCTCATTCCATCGATCATATAAGCATAATATGGCTAATAATATGAGTTAGATTGATAATAATAGCAGTAATAAGTACAGTAATTGTCGTTCTATCGATAATATAAGCATAATATGGCTAATAATATGGGTTAGATTGATAATACTAAGAGTAGTGAGTACAGTAATTGTCGTTCTATCGGTCATTTAAGCATAATATGGCTAATAATATGAGTCAGATTGATAATAATAACAGTAATAAGTATAGTAATTGTCGTTGTATCGATAATATAAGCATAATATGGCTAATAATATGAGTTAGATTGATAATACTAAGAGTAGTGAGTAGAGTAATTCTCGTTCTATCGATCATATAATAATGATATGGCTAATAATATGAGTTAGATTGAAAATACTAAGAGTAGTGAGTATAGTAATTGTCGTTCTATCGATCATTTAACCATAATATGGCTAATAATATGAGTTAGATTGATAATAATAAGAGTAATAAGTATAGTAATTGTCGTTCTATCGATAATATAAGCATAATATGGCTAATAATATGAGTTAGATTCTTAATAATAAGAGTAATAAGTATAGTAATTGTCGTCCTATCGATCATATAAGCATAATATGGCTAATAATATGAGTTAGATTTATAATAATAAGAGTAATATGTATAGTAATTGTCGTTCTATCGATCATATAAGCACAACATGGCTAATAATATGAGTTAGATTGATAATAATAAGAGTAATAAGTATAGTAATTGTCGTTATATCGATCATATAACCATAATATGGCTAATAGCATGAGTTAGATTGATAATAATAAGAGTAATGAGTATAGTAATTGTCGTACTATCGATCATATAAGCATAATATGGCTAATAATGCGAGTTAGATTGATAATAGCGAGTGCAATAAAAATAGTAATTGTCGTTCTATCGCTTATATAAGCATAATATGGCTAATAATATGAGTTAGATTGATAATAATAAGTGTAGTAAGTATAGTATTTGTCGTTCTATCGATCATATAAGCATAATATGGCTAATAATACGAGTTAGATTGATAATAATAAGAGTAATAAGTATAGTAATTGTCGTTCTATCGGTCATTTAAGCATAATATGGCTAATAATATGAGTCAGATTGATAATAATAACAGTAATAAGTATAGTAATTGTCGATCTATCGATAATATAAGCATAATATGGCTAATAATATGAGTTAGATTGATAATACTAAGAGTAGTGAGTAGAGTAATTCTCGTTCTATCGATCATATAATAATAATATGGCTAATAATATGAGTTAGATTGATAATACTAAGAGTTGTGAGTATATTAATTGTCGTTCTATCGATCATATAAGCATAATATGGCTAATAATATGAGTTAGATTGATAATAATAAGTGTAGTAAGTATAGTATTTGTCGTTCTATCGATCATATAAGCATAATATGGCTAATAATACGAGTTAGATTGATAATAATAAGAGTAATAAGTATAGTAATTGTCGTTCTATCGGTCATTTAAGCATAATATGGCTAATAATATGAGTCAGATTGATAATAATAACAGTAATAAGTATAGTAATTGTCGATCTATCGATAATATAAGCATAATATGGCTAATAATATGAGTTAGATTGATAATACTAAGAGTAGTGAGTAGAGTAATTCTCGTTCTATCGATCATATAATAATAATATGGCTAATAATATGAGTTAGATTGAAAATACTAAGAGTAGTGAGTATAGTAATTGTCGTTCTATCGATCATATAAGCATAATATGGCTAATAATATGAGTTAGATTGATAATAATAAGAGTAGTAAGTATAGTATTTGTCGTTCTATCGATCATATAAGCATAATATGGCTAATAATACGAGTTAGATTGATAATAATAAAAGTAATAAGTATAGTAATTGTCGTTCTATCGATCATTTAACCATAATATGGCTAATAATATGAGTTAGATTGATAATAATAAGAGTAATAAGTATAGTAATTGTCGTTCTATCGGTCATTTAAGCATAATATGGCGAATAATATGAGTTGGGTTGATAAGACTAAGAATAATAATTATAGTAACTGTCGTTCTATCGATCATATAAGCATAATATGGTTAATAATATGAGTTAGATTCATAATAATAAGAGTAATAAGTATAGTAATTGTCGTTCTATCGATCATATAAGCATAATATGGCTAATAATATGAGTTAGAGTGATAATACTAAGAGTAGTGAGTACAGTAATTCTCATTCCATCGATCATATAAGCATAATATGGCTAATAATATGAGTTAGATTGATAATAATAGCAGTAATAAGTACAGTAATTGTCGTTCTATCGATAATATAAGCATAATATGGCTAATAATATGAGTTAGATTGATAATACTAAGAGTAGTGAGTACAGTAATTGTCGTTCTATCGATCATATAAGCATAATATGGCTAATAATATGAGTTAGATTGATAATAATAAGAGTAGTAAGTATAGTATTTGTCGTTCTATCGATCATATAAGCATAATATGGCTAATAATACGAGTTAGATTGATAATAATAAGAGTAATAAGTATAGTAATTGTCGTTCTATCGATCATTTAACCATAATATGGCTAATAATATGAGTTAGATTGATAATAATAAGAGTAATAAGTATAGTAATTGTCGTTCTATCGATAATATAAGCATAATATGGCTAATAATATAAGTTAGATTGATAATACTAAGGGTAGTGAGTATAGTAATTCTCGTTCTATCGATCATATAAGCATAATATGGCTAATAATATGAGTTGGGTTGATAATAATAAGAGTAATAAGTATAGTAATTGTAGTTCTATCGATCATATAAGCATAATATGGCTAATAATATGAGTTAGATAGATAATAATAAGAGTAATGAGTATAGTAATTGTAGTCCTATCGATCATATCTGCATAATATGGTTAATAATATGAGTTAGATTCATAATAATAACAGTAATAAGTATAGTAATTGTCGTTCTATCGATAATATAACCATAATATGGCTAATAATATGAGTTAGATTGATAATACTAAGAGTAGTGAGTATAGTAATTCTCGTTCTATCGATCATATCTGCATAATATGGTTAATAATATGAGTTAGATTCATAATAATAACAGTAATAAGTATAGTAATTGTCGTTCTATCGATAATATAACCATAATATGGCTAATAATATGAGTTAGATTGATAATACTAAGAGTAGTGAGTATAGTAATTCTCGTTCTATCGATCATATAAGCATAATATGGCTAATAATATGAGTTAGAGTGATAATACTAAGAGTAGTGAGTATAGTAATTCTCATTCTATCGATCATATAAGCATATTATGGCTAATAATATGAGTTAGATTGATAATAATAAGAGTAATAAGTATAGTAATTGTCGTTATATCGATCATATAACCATAATATGGCTAATAGCATGAGTTAGATTGATAATAATAAGAGTAATGAGTATAGTAATTGTCGTACTATCGATCATATAAGCATAATATGGCTAATAATGTGAGTTAGATTGATAATAGTGAGTGCAATAAAAATAGTAATTGTCGTTCTATCGCTCATATAAGCACAATATGGCTAATAATATGAGTTAGATTGATAATAATAAGAGTAATAAGTATAGTAATTGTCGTTCTATCGATCATATAATAATAATATGGCTAATAATATGAGTTAGATTGAAAATACTAAGAGTAGTGAGTATAGTAATTGTCGTTCTATCGATCATATAAGCATAATATGGCTAATAATATGAGTTAGATTGATAATAATAAGAGTAGTAAGTATAGTATTTGTCGTTCTATCGATCATATAAGCATAATATGGCTAATAATACGAGTTAGATTGATAATAATAAGAGTAATAAGTATAGTAATTGTCGTTCTATCGATCATTTAACCATAATATGGCTAATAATATGAGTTAGATAGATAATAATAAGAGTAATGAGTATAGTAATTGTAGTCCTATCGATCATATCTGCATAATATGGTTAATAATATGAGTTAGATTCATAATAATAACAGTAATAAGTATAGTAATTGTCGTTCTATCGATCATTTAAGCATAATATGGCTAATAATATGAGTTAGATTGATAATAATGAGAGTAATAAGTATAGTAATTGTCGTTCTATCGGTCATTTAAGCATAATATGGCGAATAATATGAGTTGGGTTGATAAGACTAAGAATAATAAGTATAGTAACTGTCGTTCTATCGATCCTATAAGCATAATATGGTTAATAATATGAGTTAGATTCATAATAATAAGAGTAATAAGTACAGTAATTGTCGTTCTATCGATCATATAAGCATAATATGGCTAATAATATGAGTTAGAGTGATAATACTAAGAGTAGTGAGTACAGTAATTCTCATTCCATCGATCATATAAGCATAATATGGCTAATAATATGAGTTAGATTGATAATAATAGCAGTAATAAGTACAGTAATTGTCGATCTATCGATAATATAAGCATAATATGGCTAATAATATGAGTTAGATTGATAATACTAAGAGTAGTGAGTACAGTAATTGTCGTTCTATCGATCATATAAGCATAATATGGCTAATAATATGAGTTAGATTGATAATAATAAGAGTAGTAAGTATAGTATTTGTCGTTCTATCGATCATATAAGCATAATATGGCTAATAATACGAGTTAGATTGATAATAATAAGAGTAATAAGTATAGTAATTGTCGTTCTATCGGTCATTTAAGCATAATATGGCTAATAATATGAGTCAGATTGATAATAATAACAGTAATAAGTATAGTAATTGTCGTTCTATCGATAATATAAGCATAATATGGCTAATAATATGAGTTAGATTGATAATACTAAGAGTAGTGTGTAGAGTAATTCTCGTTCTATCGATCATATAATAATAATATGGCTAATAATATGAGTTAGAGTGATAATACTAAGAGTAGTGAGTACAGTAATTCTCATTCCATCGATCATATAAGCATAATATGGCTAATAATATGAGTTAGATTGATAATAATAGCAGTAATAAGTACAGTAATTGTCGTTCTATCGATAATATAAGCATAATATGGCTAATAATATGGGTTAGATTGATAATACTAAGAGTAGTGAGTACAGTAATTGTCGTTCTATCGGTCATTTAAGCATAATATGGCTAATAATATGAGTCAGATTGATAATAATAACAGTAATAAGTATAGTAATTGTCGTTGTATCGATAATATAAGCATAATATGGCTAATAATATGAGTTAGATTGATAATACTAAGAGTAGTGAGTAGAGTAATTCTCGTTCTATCGATCATATAATAATGATATGGCTAATAATATGAGTTAGATTGAAAATACTAAGAGTAGTGAGTATAGTAATTGTCGTTCTATCGATCATTTAACCATAATATGGCTAATAATATGAGTTAGATTGATAATAATAAGAGTAATAAGTATAGTAATTGTCGTTCTATCGATAATATAAGCATAATATGGCTAATAATATGAGTTAGATTGATAATACTAAGGGTAGTGAGTATAGTAATTCTCGTTCTATCGATCATATAAGCATAATATGGCTAATAATATGAGTTGGATTGATAATAATAAGAGTAATAAGTATAGTAATTGTAGTTCTATCGATCATATAAGCATAATATGGCTAATAATATGAGTTAGATAGATAATAATAAGAGTAATGAGTATAGTAATTGTAGTCCTATCGATCATATCTGCATAATATGGTTAATAATATGAGTTAGATTCATAATAATAACAGTAATAAGTATAGTAATTGTCGTTCTATCGATAATATAACCATAATATGGCTAATAATATGAGTTAGATTGATAATACTAAGAGTAGTGAGTATAGTAATTCTCGTTCTATCGATCATATCTGCATAATATGGTTAATAATATGAGTTAGATTCAAAATAATAACAGTAATAAGTATAGTAATTGTCGTTCTATCGATAATATAACCATAATATGGCTAATAATATGAGTTAGATTGATAATACTAAGAGTAGTGAGTATAGTAATTCTCGTTCTATCGATCATATAAGCATAATATGGCTAATAATATGAGTTAGATTGATAATAATAAGAGTAATAAGTACAGTAATTGTCGTTCTATCGATCATATAAGCATAATAAGGCTAATAATACGAGTTAGAGTGATAATACTAAGAGTAGTGAGTATAGTAATTCTCATTCTATCGATCATATAAGCATAATATGGCTAATAATATGAGTTAGATTGATAATAATAACAGTAATAAGTATAGTAATTGTCGTTCTATCGATAATATAAGCATAATATGGCTAATAATATGAGTTGGATTCTTAATAATAAGAGTAATAAGTATAGTAATTGTCGTTCTATCGACCATATAAGCATAATATGGCTAATAATATGAGTTAGATTTATAATAATAAGAGTAATATGTATAGTAATTGTCGTTCTATCGATCATATAAGCACAATATGGCTAATAATATGAGTTTGATTGATAATAATAAGAGTAATAAGTATAGTAATTGTCGTTATATCGATCATATAACCATAATATGGCTAATAGCATGAGTTAGATTGATAATAATAAGAGTAATGAGTATAGTAATTGTCGTACTATCGATCATATAAGCATAATATGGCTAATAATGCGAGTTAGATTGATAATAGCGAGTGCAATAAAAATAGTAATTGTCGTTCTATCGCTTATATAAGCATAATATGGCTAATAATATGAGTTAGATTGATAATAATAAGTGTAATAAGTATAGTAATTGTCGTTCTATCGGTCATTTAAGCATAATATGGCTAATAATATGAGTTAGATTGATAATAATAAGAGTAATAAGTATAGTAATTGTCGTTCTATCGATCATTTAACCATAATATGGCTAATAATATGAGTTAGATTGATAATAATAAGAGTAATAAGTATAGTAATTGTCGTTCTATCGGTCATTTAAGCATAATATGGCGAATAATATGAGTTGGGTTGATAAGACTAAGAATAATAAGTATAGTAACTGTCGTTCTATCGATCATATAAGCATAATATGGTTAATAATATGAGTTAGATTCATAATAATAAGAGTAATAAGTATAGTAATTGTCGTTCTATCGATCATATAAGCATAATATGGCTAATAATATGAGTTAGAGTGATAATACTAAGAGTAGTGAGTACAGTAATTCTCATTCCATCGATCATATAAGCATAATATGGCTAATAATATGAGTTAGATTGATAATAATAGCAGTAATAAGTACAGTAATTGTCGTTCTATCGATAATATAAGCATAATATGGCTAATAATATGAGTTAGATTGATAATACTAAGAGTAGTGAGTACAGTAATTGTCGTTCTATCGATCATATAAGCATAATATGGCTAATAATATGAGTTAGATTGATAATAATAAGAGTAGTAAGTATAGTATTTGTCGTTCTATCGATCATATAAGCATAATATGGCTAATAATACGAGTTAGATTGATAATAATAAGAGTAATAAGTATAGTAATTGTCGTTCTATCGATCATTTAACCATAATATGGCTAATAATATGAGTTAGATTGATAATAATAAGAGTAATAAGTATAGTAATTGTCGTTCTATCGATAATATAAGCATAATATGGCTAATAATATAAGTTAGATTGATAATACTAAGAGTAGTGAGTATAGTAATTCTCGTTCTATCGATCATATAAGCATAATATGGCTAATAATATGAGTTAGAGTGATAATACTAAGAGTAGTGAGTATAGTAATTCTCATTCTATCGATCATATAAGCATAATATGGCTAATAATATGAGTTAGATTGATAATAATAAGAGTAATAAGTATAGTAATTGTCGCTATATCGATCATATAACCATAATATGGCTAATAGCATGAGTTAGATTGATAATAATAAGAGTAATGAGTATAGTAATTGTCGTACTATCGATCATATAAGCATAATATGGCTAATAATGTGAGTTAGATTGATAATAGTGAGTGCAATAAAAATAGTAATTGTCGTTCTATCGCTCATATAAGCACAATATGGCTAATAATATGAGTTAGATTGATAATAATAAGAGTAATAAGTATAGTAATTGTCGTTCTATCGATAATATAAGCATAATATGGCTAATAATATGAGTTAGATTGATAATACTAAGAGAAGTGAGTATAGTAATTCTCGTTCTATCGATCATATAATCATAATATGGCTAATAATATGAGTTGGATTGATAATAATAAGAGTAATAAGTATAGTAATTGTAGTTCTATCGATCATATAAGCATAATATGGCTAATAATATGAGTTAGATTGATAATAATAAGAGTAGTAAGTATAGTATTTGTCGTTCTATCGATCATATAAGCATAATATGGCTAATAATACGAGTTAGATTGATAATAATAAGAGTAATAAGTATAGTAATTGTCGTTCTATCGGTCATTTAAGCATAATATGGCTAATAATATGAGTCAGATTGATAATAATAACAGTAATAAGTATAGTAATTGTCGTTCTATCGATAATATAAGCATAATATGGCTAATAATATGAGTTAGATTGATAATACTAAGAGAAGTGAGTATAGTAATTCTCGTTCTATCGATCATATAATCATAATATGGCTAATAATATGAGTTAGATTGATAATACTAAGAGTAGTGAGTATATTAATTGTCGTTCTATCGATCATATAAGCATAATATGGCTAATAATATGAGATAGATTGATAATAATAACAGTAATAAGTATAGTAATTGTCGTTCTATCGATAATATAAGCATAATATGGCTAATATTATGAGTTAGATTGATAATACTAAGAGAAGTGAGTATAGTAATTCTCGTTCTATCGATCATATACTCATAATATGGCTAATAATATGAGTTAGATTGATAATACTAAGAGTAGTGAGTATATTAATTGTCGTTCTATCGATCATATAAGCATAATATGGCTAATAATATGAGTTAGATTGATAATAATAAGTGTAGTAAGTATAGTATTTGTCGTTCTATCGATCATATAAGCATAATATGGCTAATAATAGGAGTTAGATTGATAATAATAAGAGTAATAAGTATAGTAATTGTCGTTCTATCGGTCATTTAAGCATAATATGGCTAATAATATGAGTCAGATTGATAATAATAACAGTAATAAGTATAGTAATTGTCGTTCTATCGATAATATAAGCATAATATGGCTAATAATATGAGTTAGATTGATAATACTAAGAGTAGTGAGTAGAGTAATTCTCGTTCTATCGATCATATAATAATAATATGGCTAATAATATGAGTTAGATTGAAAATACTAAGAGTAGTGAGTATAGTAATTGTCGTTCTATCGATCATATAAGCATAATATGGCTAATAATATGAGTTAGATTGATAATAATAAGAGTAGTAAGTATAGTATTTGTCGTTCTATCGATCATATAAGCATAATATGGCTAATAATACGAGTTAGATTGATAATAATAAGAGTAATAAGTATAGTAATTGTCGTTCTATCGATCATTTAACCATAATATGGCTAATAATATGAGTTAGATTGATAATAATAAGAGTAATAAGTATAGTAATTGTCGTTCTATCGGTCATTTAAGCATAATATGGCGAATAATATGAGTTGGGTTGATAAGACTAAGAATAATAAGTATAGTAACTGTCGTTCTATCGATCATATAAGCATAATATGGTTAATAATATGAGTTAGATTCATAATAATAAGAGTAATAAGTATAGTAATTGTCGTTCTATCGATCATATAAGCATAATATGGCTAATAATATGAGTTAGAGTGATAATACTAAGAGTAGTGAGTACAGTAATTCTCATTCCATCGATCATATAAGCATAATATGGCTAATAATATGAGTTAGATTGATAATAATAGCAGTAATAAGTACAGTAATTGTCGTTCTATCGATAATATAAGCATAATATGGCTAATAATATGAGTTAGATTGATAATACTAAGAGTAGTGAGTACAGTAATTGTCGTTCTATCGATCATATAAGCATAATATGGCTAATAATATGAGTTAGATTGATAATAATAAGAGTAGTAAGTATAGTATTTGTCGTTCTATCGATCATATAAGCATAATATGGCTAATAATACGAGTTAGATTGATAATAATAAGAGTAATAAGTATAGTAATTGTCGTTCTATCGATCATTTAACCATAATATGGCTAATAATATGAGTTAGATTGATAATAATAAGAGTAATAAGTATAGTAATTGTCGTTCTATCGATAATATAAGCATAATATGGCTAATAATATAAGTTAGATTGATAATACTAAGGGTAGTGAGTATAGTAATTCTCGTTCTATCGATCATATAAGCATAATATGGCTAATAATATGAGTTGGATTGATAATAATAAGAGTAATAAGTATAGTAATTGTAGTTCTATCGATCATATAAGCATAATATGGCTAATAATATGAGTTAGATAGATAATAATAAGAGTAATGAGTATAGTAATTGTAGTCCTATCGATCATATCTGCATAATATGGTTAATAATATGAGTTAGATTCATAATAATAACAGTAATGAGTATAGTAATTGTCGTTCTATCGATAATATAACCATAATATGGCTAATAATATGAGTTAGATTGATAATACTAAGAGTAGTGAGTATAGTAATTCTCGTTCTATCGATCATATCTGCATAATATGGTTAATAATATGAGTTAGATTCATAATAATAACAGTAATAAGTATAGTAATTGTCGTTCTATCGATAATATAACCATAATATGGCTAATAATATGAGTTAGATTGATAATACTATGAGTAGTGAGTATAGTAATTCTCGTTCTATCGATCATATAAGCATAATATGGCTAATAATATGAGTTAGAGTGATAATACTAAGAGTAGTGAGTATAGTAATTCTCATTCTATCGATCATATAAGCATAATATGGCTAATAATATGAGTTAGATTGATAATAATAAGAGTAATAAGTATAGTAATTGTCGTTATATCGATCATATAACCATAATATGGCTAATAGCATGAGTTAGATTGATAATAATAAGAGTAATGAGTATAGTAATTGTCGTACTGTCGATCATATAAGCATAATATGGCTAATAATGTGAGTTAGATTGATAATAGTGAGTGCAATAAAAATAGTAATTGTCGTTCTATCGCTCATATAAGCACAATATGGCTAATAATATGAGTTAGATTGATAATAATAAGAGTAATAAGTATAGTAATTGTCGTTCTATCGATCATATAAGCATAATATAGCTAATAATACGAGTTAGATTGATAATAATAAGAGTAATAAGTATAGTAAATGTCGTTCTATCGATCATTTAACCATAATATGGCTAATAATATGAGTTAGAATGATAATACTAAGAGTAGTGAGTAGAGTAATTCTCGTTCTATCGATCATATAATAATAATATGGCTAATAATATGAGTTAGATTGAAAATACTAAGAGTAGTGAGTATAGTAATTGTCGTTCTATCGATCATATAAGCATAATATGGCTAATAATATGAGTTAGATTGATAATAATAAGAGTAGTAAGTATAGTATTTGTCGTTCTATCGATCATATAAGCATAATATGGCTAATAATACGAGTTAGATTGATAATAATAAGAGTAATAAGTATAGCAATTGTCGTTCTATCGATCATTTAACCATAATATGGCTAATAATATGAGTTAGATTGATAATAATAAGAGTAATAAGTATAGTAATTGTCGTTCTATCGATCATATAAGCATAATATGGCTAATAATATGAGTTAGATTGATAATAATAAGAGTAGTAAGTATAGTATTTGTCGTTCTATCGATCATATAAGCATAATATGGCTAATAATACGAGTTAGATTGATAATAATAAGAGTAATAAGTATAGTAATTGTCGTTCTATCGATCATTTAACCATAATATGGCTAATAATATGAGTTAGATTGATATTAATAAGAGTAATAAGTATAGTAATTGTCGTTCTATCGATAATATAAGCATAATATGGCTAATAATATGAGTTAGATTGATAATACTAAGGGTAGTGAGTATAGTAATTCTCGTTCTATCGATCATATAAGCATAATATGGCTAATAATATGAGTTGGATTGATAATAATAAGAGTAATAAGTATAGTAATTGTAGTTCTATCGATCATATAAGCATAATATGGCTAATAATATGAGTTAGATAGATAATAATAAGAGTAATGAGTATAGTAATTGTAGTCCTATCGATCATATCTGCATAATATGGTTAATAATATGAGTTAGATTCATAATAATAACAGTAATAAGTATAGTAATTCTCGTTCTATCGATCATATACTCATAATATGGCTAATAATATGAGTTAGATTGATAATACTAAGAGTAGTGAGTATATTAATTGTCGTTCTATCGATCATATAAGCATAATATGGCTAATAATATGAGTTAGATTGATAATAATAAGTGTAGTAAGTATAGTATTTGTCGTTCTATCGATCATATAAGCATAATATGGCTAATAATACGAGTTAGATTGATAATAATAAGAGTAATAAGTATAGTAACTGTCGTTCTATCGATCATATAAGCATAATATGGTTAATAATATGAGTTAGATTCATAATAATAAGAGTAATAAGTATAGTAATTGTCGTTCTATCGATCATATAAGCATATTATGGCTAATAATATGAGTTAGAGTGATAATACTAAGAGTAGTGAGTACAGTAATTCTCATTCCATCGATCATATAAGCATAATATGGTTAATAATATGAGTTAGATTGATAAAAATAGCAGTAATAAGTACAGTAATTGTCGTTCTATCGATAATATAAGCATAATATGGCTAATAATATGAGTTAGATTGATAATACTAAGAGTAGTGAGTACAGTAATTGTCGTTCTATCGACCATATAAGCATAATATGGCTAATAATATGAGTTAGATTGATAATAATAAGAGTAGTAAGTATAGTATTTGTCGTTCTATCGATCATATAAGCATAATATGGCTAATAATACGAGTTAGATTGATAATAATAAGAGTAATAAGTATAGTAATTGTCGTTCTATCGATCATTTAACCATAATATGGCTAATAATATGAGTTAGATTGATAATAATAAGAGTAATAAGTATAGTAATTGTCGTTCTATCGATAATATAAGCATAATATGGCTAATAATATAAGTTAGATTGATAATACTAAGGGTAGTGAGTATAGTAATTCTCGTTCTATCGATCATATAAGCATAATATGGCTAATAATATGAGTTGGATTGATAATAATAAGAGTAATAAGTATAGTAATTGTAGTTCTATCGATCATATAAGCATAATATGGCTAATAATATGAGTTAGATAGATAATAATAAGAGTAATGAGTATAGTAATTGTAGTCCTATCGATCATATCTGCATAATATGGTTAATAATATGAGTTAGATTCATAATAATAACAGTAATGAGTATAGTAATTGTCGTTCTATCGATAATATAACCATAATATGGCTAATAATATGAGTTAGATTGATAATACTAAGAGTAGTGAGTATAGTAATTCTCGTTCTATCGATCATATCTGCATAATATGGTTAATAATATGAGTTAGATTCATAATAATAACAGTAATAAGTATAGTAATTGTCGTTCTATCGATAATATAACCATAATATGGCTAATAATATGAGTTAGATTGATAATACTAAGAGTAGTGAGTATAGTAATTCTCGTTCTATCGATCATATAAGCATAATATGGCTAATAATATGAGTTAGAGTGATAATACTAAGAGTAGTGAGTATAGTAATTCTCATTCTATCGATCATATAAGCATAATATGGCTAATAATATGAGTTAGATTGATAATAATAAGAGTAATAAGTATAGTAATTGTCGTTATATCGATCATATAACCATAATATGGCTAATAGCATGAGTTAGATTGATAATAATAAGAGTAATGAGTATAGTAATTGTCGTACTGTCGATCATATAAGCATAATATGGCTAATAATGTGAGTTAGATTGATAATAGTGAGTGCAATAAAAATAGTAATTGTCGTTCTATCGCTCATATAAGCACAATATGGCTAATAATATGAGTTAGATTGATAATAATAAGAGTAATAAGTATAGTAATTGTCGTTCTATCGATCATATAAGCAATATAGCTAATAATACGAGTTAGATTGATAATAATAAGAGTAATAAGTATAGTAAATGTCGTTCTATCGATCATTTAACCATAATATGGCTAATAATATGAGTTAGAATGATAATACTAAGAGTAGTGAGTAGAGTAATTCTCGTTCTATCGATCATATAATAATAATATGGCTAATAATATGAGTTAGATTGAAAATACTAAGAGTAGTGAGTATAGTAATTGTCGTTCTATCGATCATATAAGCATAATATGGCTAATAATATGAGTTAGATTGATAATAATAAGAGTAGTAAGTATAGTATTTGTCGTTCTATCGATCATATAAGCATAATATATGGCTAATAATACGAGTTAGATTGATAATAATAAGAGAATAAGTATAAGCAATTGTCGTTCTATCGATCATTTAACATAATATGGCTAATAATATGAGTTAGATTGATAATAATAAGAGTAATAAGTATAGTAATTGTCGTTCTATCGATCATATAAGCATAATATTGCTAATAATATGAGTTAGATTGATATAATAAGAGTAGTAAGTATAGTATTTGTCGTTCTATCGATCAATAAGCATAATATGGCTAATAATACGAGTTAGATTGATAATAATAAGAGTAATAAGTATAGTAATTTGTCGTTCTATCGATCATTTAACCATAATATGGCTAATAATATGAGTTAGATTGATATTAATAAGAGTAATAAGTATAGTAATTGTCGTTCTATCGATAATATAAGCATAATATGCTAATAATATGAGTTAGATTGATTATACTAAGGGTAGTGAGTATAGTAATTCTCGTTCTATCGATCATATAAGCATAATATGGCTAATAATATGAGTTGGATTGATAATAATAAGAGTAATAAGTATAGTAATTGTAGTTCTATCGATCATATAAGCATAATATGGCTAATAATATGAGTTAGATAGATAATAATAAGAGTAATGAGTATAGTAATTGTAGTCCTATCGATCATATCTGCATAATATGGTTAATAATATGAGTTAGATTCATAATAATAACAGTAATAAGTATAGTAATTCTCGTTCTATCGATCATATACTCATAATATGGCTAATAATATGAGTTAGATTGATAATACTAAGAGTAGTGAGTATATTAATTGTCGTTCTAATCGATCATATAAGCATAATATGGCTAATACTATGAGTTTAGATTGATAATAATAAGTGTAGTAAGTATAGTATTTGTCGTTCTACTCGATCATATAAGCATAATATGGCTAATAATACGAGTTAGATTGATAATAATAAGAGTAATAAGTATAGTAATTGTCGTTCTATCGGTCATTTAAGCCTAATATGGCTAATAATATGAGTCAGATTGATAATAATAACAGTAATAAGTATAGTAATTGTCGTTCCTATCGATAATATAAGCATAATATGGCTAATAATATGAGTTAGATTGATAATACTAAGAGTAGTGAGTAGAGTAATTCTCGTTCTATCGATCATATAATAATAATATGGCTAATAATATGAGTTAGATTGAAAATACTAAGAGTAGTGAGTATAGTAATTGTCGTTCTATCGATCATATAAGCATAATATGGCTAATAATATGAGTTAGATTGATAATAATAAGAGTAGTAAGTATAGTATTTGTCGTTCTATCGATCATATAAGCATAATATGGCTAATAATACGAGTTAGATTGATAATAATAAGAGTAATAAGTATAGTAATTGTCGTTCTATCGATCATTTAACCATAATATGGCTAATAATATGAGTTAGATTGATAATAATAAGAGTAATAAGTATAGTAATTGTCGTTCTATCGGTCATTTAAGCATAATATGGCGAATAATATGAGTTGGGTTGATAAGACTAAGAATAATAAGTATAGTAACTGTCGTTCTATCGATCATATAAGCATAATATGGTTAATAATATGAGTTAGATTCATAATAATAAGAGTAATAAGTATAGTAATTGTCGTTCTATCGATCATATAAGCATAATATGGCTAATAATATGAGTTAGAGTGATAATACTAAGAGTAGTGAGTACAGTAATTCTCATTCCATCGATCATATAAGCATAATATGGCTAATAATATGAGTTAGATTGATAATAATAGCAGTAATAAGTACAGTAATTGTCGTTCTATCGATAATATAAGCATAATATGGCTAATAATATGAGTTAGATTGATAATACTAAGAGTAGTGAGTACAGTAATTGTCGTTCTATCGATCATATAAGCATAATATGGCTAATAATATGAGTTAGATTGATAATAATAAGAGTAGTAAGTATAGTATTTGTCGTTCTATCGATCATATAAGCATAATATGGCTAATAATACGAGTTAGATTGATAATAATAAGAGTAATAAGTATAGTAATTGTCGTTCTATCGATCATTTAACCATAATATGGCTAATAATACGAGTTAGATTGATAATAATAAGAGTAATAAGTATAGTAATTGTCGTTCTATCGATAATATAAGCATAATATGGCTAATAATATAAGTTAGATTGATAATACTAAGAGTAGTGAGTATAGTAATTCTCGTTCTATCGATCATATAAGCATAATATGGCTAATAATATGAGTTAGATTGATAATAATAAGAGTAGTAAGTATAGTATTTGTCGTTCTATCGATCATATAAGCATAATATGGCTAATAATACGAGTTAGATTGATAATAATAAGAGTAATAAGTATAGTAATTGTCGTTCTATCGATCATTTAACCATAATATGGCTAATAGCATGAGTTAGATTGATAATAATAAGAGTAATGAGTATAGTAATTGTCGTACTATCGATCATATAAGCATAATATGGCTAATAATGTGAGTTAGATTGATAATAGTGAGTGCAATAAAAATAGTAATTGTCGTTCTATCGCTCATATAAGCACAATATGGCTAATAATATGAGTTAGATTGATAATAATAAGAGTAATAAGTATAGTAATTGTCGTTCTATCGATCATATAAGCATAATATAGCTAATAATACGAGTTAGATTGATAATAATAAGAGTAATAAGTATAGTAAATGTCGTTCTATCGATCATTTAACCATAATATGGCTAATAATATGAGTTAGATAGATAATAATAAGAGTAATGAGTATAGTAATTGTAGTTCTATCGATCATATCTGCATAATATGGTTAATAACATGAGTTGGATTCATAATAATAACAGTAATAAGTATAGTAATTGTCGTTCTATCGATCATTTAAGCATAATATGGCTAATAATATGAGTTAGATTGATAATAATAAGAGTAATAAGTATAGTAATTGTCGTTCTATCGGTCATTTAAGCATAATATGGCGAATAATATGAGTTGGGTTGATAAGACTAAGAATAATAAATATAGTAACTGTCGTTCCATCGATCATATAAGCATAATATGGTTAATAATATGAGTTAGATTCATAATAATAAGAGTAATAAGTATAGTAATTGTCGTTCTATCGATCATATAAGCATAATATGGCTAATAATATGAGTTAGAGTGATAATACTAAGAGTAGTGAGTACAGTAATTCTCATTCCATCGATCATATAAGCATAATATGGCTAATAATATGAGTTAGATTGATAATAATAGCAGTAATAAGTACAGTAATTGTCGATCTATCGATAATATAAGCATAATATGGCTAATAATATGAGTTAGATTGATAATACTAAGAGTAGTGAGTACAGTAATTGTCGTTCTATCGATCATATAAGCATAATATGGCTAATAATATGAGTTAGATTGATAATAATAAGAGTAGTAAGTATAGGATTTGTCGTTCTATCGATCATATAAGCATAATATGGCTAATAATACGAGTTAGATTGATAATAATAAGAGTAATAAGTATAGTAATTGTCGTTCTATCGGTCATTTAAGCATAATATGGCTAATAATATGAGTCAGATTGATAATAATAACAGTAATAAGTATAGTAATTGTCGTTCTATCGATAATATAAGCATAATATGGCTAATAATATGAGTTAGATTGATAATACTAAGAGTAGTGAGTAGAGTAATTCTCGTTCTATCGATCATATAATAATAATATGGCTAATAATATGAGTTAGATTGAAAATACTAAGAGTAGTGAGTATAGTAATTGTCGTTCTATCGATCATATAAGCATAATATGGCTAATAATATGAGTTAGATTGATAATAATAAGAGTAGTAAGTATAGTATTTGTCGTTCTATCGATCATATAAGCATAATATGGCTAATAATACGAGTTAGATTGATAATAATAAGAGTAATAAGTATAGTAATTGTCGTTCTATCGATCATTTAACCATAATATGGCTAATAATATGAGTTAGATTGATAATAATAAGAGTAATAAGTATAGTAATTGTCGTTCTATCGGTCATTTAAGCATAATATGGCGAATAATATGAGTTGGGTTGATAAGACTAAGAATAATAAGTATAGTAACTGTCGTTCTATCGATCATATAAGCATAATATGGTTAATAATATGAGTTAGATTCATAATAATAAGAGTAATAAGTATAGTAATTGTCGTTCTATCGATCATATAAGCATAATATGGCTAATAATATGAGTTAGAGTGATAATACTAAGAGTAGTGAGTACAGTAATTCTCATTCCATCGATCATATAAGCATAATACGGCTAATAATATGAGTTAGATTGATAATAATAGCAGTAATAAGTACAGTAATTGTCGTTCTATCGATAATATAAGCATAATATGGCTAATAATATGGGTTAGATTGATAATACTAAGAGTAGTGAGTACAGTAATTGTCGTTCTATCGATCATATAAGCATAATATGGCTAATAATATGAGTTAGATTGGTAATAATAAGAGTAGTAAGTATAGTATTTGTCGTTCTATCGATCATATAAGCATAATATGGCTAATAATACGAGTTAGATTGATAATAATAAGAGTAATAAGTATAGTAATTGTCGTTCTATCGGTCATTTAAGCATAATATGGCTAATAATATGAGTCAGATTGATAATAATAACAGTAATAAGTATAGTAATTGTCGTTGTATCGATAATATAAGCATAATATGGCTAATAATATGAGTTAGATTGATAATACTAAGAGTAGTGAGTAGAGTAATTCTCGTTCTATCGATCATATAATAATGATATGGCTAATAATATGAGTTAGATTGAAAATACTAAGTGTAGTGAGTATAGTAATTGTCGTTCTATCGATCATATAAGCATAATATGGCTAATAATATGAGTTAGATTGATAATAATAAGAGTAGTAAGTATAGTATTTGTCGTTCTATCGATCATATAAGCATAATATGGCTAATAATACGAGTTAGATTGATAATAATAAGAGTAATAAGTATAGTAATTGTCGTTCTATCGATCATTTAACCATAATATGGCTAATAATATGAGTTAGATTGATAATAATAAGAGTAATAAGTATAGTAATTGTCGTTCTATCGATAATATAAGCATAATATGGCTAATAATATGAGTTAGATTGATAATACTAAGGGTAGTGAGTATAGTAATTCTCGTTCTATCGATCATATAAGCATAATATGGCTAATAATATGAGTTGGATTGATAATAATAAGAGTAATAAGTATAGTAATTGTAGTTCTATCGATCATATAAGCATAATATGGCTAATAATATGAGTTAGATAGATAATAATAAGAGTAATGAGTATAGTAATTGTAGTCCTATCGATCATATCTGCATAATATGGTTAATAATATGAGTTAGATTCATAATAATAACAGTAATAAGTATAGTAATTGTCGTTCTATCGATAATATAACCATAATATGGCTAATAATATGAGTTAGATTGATAATACTAAGAGTAGTGAGTATAGTAATTCTCCTTCTATCGATCATATCTGCATAATATGGTTAATAATATGAGTTAGATTCATAATAATAACAGTAATAAGTATAGTAATTGTCGTTCTATCGATAATATAACCATAATATGGCTAATAATATGAGTTAGATTGATAATACTTAGAGTAGTGAGTATAGTAATTCTCGTTCTATCGATCATATAAGCATAATATGGCTAATAATATGAGTTAGATTGATAATAATAAGAGTAATAAGTACAGTAATTGTCGTTCTATCGATCATATAAGCATAATAAGGCTAATAATACGAGTTAGAGTGATAATACTAAGAGTAGTGAGTATAGTAATTCTCATTCTATCGTTCATATAAGCATAATATGGCTAATAATATGAGTTAGATTGATAATAATAACAGTAATAAGTATAGTAATTGTCGTTCTATCGATCATATAAGCATAATATGGCTAATAATATGAGTTAGATTGATAATAATAAGAGTAATAAGTATAGTAATTGTCGTTCTATCGATAATATAAGCATAATATGGCTAATAATATGAGTTAGATTCTTAATAATAAGAGTAATAAGTATAGTAATTGTCGTTCTATCGATCATATAAGCATAATATGGCTAATAATATGAGTTAGATTTATAATAATAAGAGTAATATGTATAGTAATTGTCGTTCTATCGATCATATAAGCACAATATGGCTAATAATATGAGTTAGATTGATAATAATAAGAGTAATAAGTATAGTAATTGTCGTTATATCGATCATATAACCATAATATGGCTAATAGCATGAGTTAGATTGATAATAATAAGAGTAATGAGTATAGTAATTGTCGTACTATCGATCATATAAGCATAATATGGCTAATAATGCGAGTTAGATTGATAATAGCGAGTGCAATAAAAATAGTAATTGTCGTTCTATCGCTTATATAAGCATAATATGGCTAATAATATGAGTTAGATTGATAATAATAAGTGTAATAAGTATAGTAATTGTCGTTCTATCGGTCATTTAAGCATAATATGGCTAATAATATGAGTCAGATTGATAATAATAACAGTAATAAGTATAGTAATTGTCGTTCTATCGATAATATAAGCATAATATGGCTAATAATATGAGTTAGATTGATAATACTAAGAGAAGTGAGTATAGTAATTCTCGTTCTATCGATCATATAATCATAATATGGCTAATAATATGAGTTAGATTGATAATACTAAGAGTAGTGAGTATATTAATTGTCGTTCTATCGATCATATAAGCATAATATGGCTAATAATATGAGATAGATTGATAATAATAACAGTAATAAGTATAGTAATTGTCGTTCTATCGATAATATAAGCATAATATGGCTAATATTATGAGTTAGATTGATAATACTAAGAGAAGTGAGTATAGTAATTCTCGTTCTATCGATCATATAAGCATAATATGGCTAATAATATGAGTTGGATTGATAATACTAAGGGTAATAAGTATAGTAATTGTAGTTCTATCGATCATATCTGCATAATATGGTTAATAATATGAGTTAGATTCATAATAATAACAGTAATAAGTATAGCAGTTGTCGTTCTATCGATCATTTAAGCATAATATGGCTAATAATATGAGTTAGATTGATAATAATAAGAGTAATAAGTATAGTAATTGTCGTTCTATCGGTCATTTAAGCATAATATGGCGAATAATATGAGTTGGGTTGATAAAACTAAGAATAATAATTATAGTAACTGTCGTTCTATCAATCATATAAGCATAATATGGTTAATAATATGAGTTAGAATGATAATAATAAGAGTAATAAGTATAGTAATTGTCGTTCTATCGATCATATCTGCATAATATGGTTAATAATATGAGTTAGATTGATAATAGTGAGTGTAATAAGTATAGTGAATGTCGTTCTATCGATCATATCAGCATAATATGGATAATAATATGAGTTGGATTGATAATAATAAGAGTAATGAGTATAGTAATTGTAGTTCTATCGATCATATAAGCATAATATGGCTAATAATATGAGTAAGATTCATAATAATAAGAGTAATAAGTATAGTAATTCTCGTTCTATCGATCATATAAGCATAATATGGCTAATAATATGAGTTGGATTGATAATAATAAGAGTAATAAGTATAGTAATTGTAGTTCTATCGATCATATAAGCATAATATGGCTAATAATATGAGTTAGATAGATAATAATAAGAGTAATGAGTATAGTAATTGTAGTCCTATCGATCATATCTGCATAATATGGTTAATAATATGAGTTAGATTCATAATAATAACAGTAATAAGTATAGTAATTGTCGTTCTATCGATAATATAACCATAATATGGCTAATAATATGAGTTAGATTGATAATACTAAGAGTAGTGAGTATAGTAATTCTCGTTCTATCGATCATATCTGCATAATATGGTTAATAATATGAGTTAGATTCATAATAATAACAGTAATAAGTATAGTAATTGTCGTTCTATCGATAATATAACCATAATATGGCTAATAATATGAGTTAGATTGATAATACTAAGAGTAGTGAGTATAGTAATTCTCGTTCTATCGATCATATAAGCATAATATGGCTAATAATATGAGTTAGATTGATAATAATAAGAGTAATAAGTACAGTAATTGTCGTTCTATCGATCATATAAGCATAATAAGGCTAATAATACGAGTTAGAGTGATAATACTAAGAGTAGTGAGTATAGTAATTCTCATTCTATCGTTCATATAAGCATAATATGGCTAATAATATGAGTTAGATTGATAATAATAACAGTAATAAGTATAGTAATTGTCGTTCTATCGATAATATAAGCATAATATGGCTAATAATATGAGTTAGATTCTTAATAATAAGAGTAATAAGTATAGTAATTGTCGTTCTATCGATCATATAAGCATAATATGGCTAATAATATGAGTTAGATTTATAATAATAAGAGTAATATGTATAGTAATTGTCGTTCTATCGATCATATAAGCACAATATGGCTAATAATATGAGTTAGATTGATAATAATAAGAGTAATAAGTATAGTAATTGTCGTTATATCGATCATATAACCATAATATGGCTAATAGCATGAGTTAGATTGATAATAATAAGAGTAATGTGTATAGTAATTGTCGTACTATCGATCATATAAGCATAATATGGCTAATAATGCGAGTTAGATTGATAATAGCGAGTGCAATAAAAATAGTAATTGTCGTTCTATCGCTTATATAAGCATAATATGGCTAATAATATGAGTTAGATTGATAATAATAAGTGTAATAAGTATAGTAATTGTCGTTCTATCGATAATATAAGCATAATATGGCTAATAATATGAGTTAGATTGATAATACTAAGAGAAGTGAGTATAGTAATTCTCGTTCTATCGATCATATAATCATAATATGGCTAATAATATGAGTTAGATTGATAATACTAAGAGTAGTGAGTATATTAATTGTCGTTCTATCGATCATATAAGCATAATATGGCTAATAATATGAGATAGATTGATAATAATAACAGTAATAAGTATAGTAATTGTCGTTCTATCGATAATATAAGCATAATATGGCTAATATTATGAGTTAGATTGATAATACTAAGAGAAGTGAGTATAGTAATTGTCGTTCTATCGGTCATTTAAGCATAATATGGCGAATAATATGAGTTGGGTTGATAAAACTAAGAATAATAATTATAGTAACTGTCGTTCTATCAATCATATAAGCATAATATGGTTAATAATATGAGTTAGAATGATAATAATAAGAGTAATAAGTATAGTAATTGTCGTTCTATCGATCATATCTGCATAATATGGTTAATAATATGAGTTAGATTGATAATAGTGAGTGTAATAAGTATAGTGAATGTCGTTCTATCGATCATATCAGCATAATATGGATAATAATATGAGTTGGATTGATAATAATAAGAGTAATGAGTATAGTAATTGTAGTTCTATCGATCATATAAGCATAATATGGCTAATAATATGAGTAAGATTCATAATAATAAGAGTAATAAGTATAGTAATTGTCGTTCTATCGATCATTTAAGCATAATATGGCGAATAATATGAGTTGGGTTGATAAAAATAAGAATAATAAGTATAGTAATTGTCGTTCTATCGATCATATAAGCATAATATGGCTAATAATATGAGTTAGGTTGATAATAATAAGGGTAATAAGTATAGTAGATGTCGCGCTATCGATCATATCTGCATAATATGGTTAATAATATGAGTTAGATTGATAATAGTGAGTGTAATAAGTATAGTAATTGTCGTTCTGTCGATCATATTAGCATAATATGGTTAATAATATGAGTTAGGTTGATAATAATAAGAGTAATAAGTATAGTATTTGTCGTTCTATCGATCATATAAGCATAATATGGCTAATAATACGAGTTAGATTGATAATAATAAGAGTAATAAGTATAGTAATTGTCGTTCTATCGATCATATAAGCACAATATGGCTAATAATATGAGTTAGATTGATAATAATAAGAGTAATGAGTATAGTAATTGTCGTTCTATCGATCATATCTGCATAATATGGTTAACAGTATGAGTTAGATTGATAATAATAAGAGTAATAAGTATAGTAATTGTCGTTATATCGATCATATAACCATAATATGGCTAATAGCATGAGTTGGATTGATAATAATAAGAGTAATGAGTATAGTAATTGTCGTTCTATCGATCATATCTGCATAATATGGTTAATAATATGAGTTAGATTGATAATAGTGAGTGTAATAAATATAGTAATTGTCGTTCTATCGCTCATATTAGCACAATATGGCCAATAACATGAGTTAGATTCATAATAATAAGAGTAATAAGTATAGTAATTGTCGTTCTATCGATCATATAAGCATAATATGGCTAATAATATGAGTTAGAGTGATAATACTAAGAGTAGTGAGTACAGTAATTCTCATTCCATCGATCATATAAGCATAATATGGCTAAAAATATGAGTGAGATTGATAATAATAGCAGTAATAAGTACAGTAATTGTCGTTCTATCGATAATATAAGCATAATATGGCTAATAATATGAGTTAGATTGATAATACTAAGAGTAGTGAGTACAGTAATTGTCGTTCTATCGATCATATAAGCATAATATGGCTAATAATATGAGTTAGATTGATAATAATAAGAGTAGTAAGTATAGTATTTGTCGTTCTATCGATCATATAAGCATAATATGGCTAATAATACGAGTTAGATTGATAATAATAAGAGTAATAAGTATAGTAATTGTCGTTCTATCGATCATTTAACCATAATATGGCTAATAATATGAGTTAGATTGATAATAATAAGAGTAATAAGTATAGTAATTGTCGTTCTATCGATAATCTAAGCATAATATGGCTAATAATATGCGTTAGATTGATAATACTAAGGGTAGTGAGTATAGTAATTCTCGTTCTATCGATCATATAAGCATAATGTGGCTAATAATATGAGTTAGATTGATAATACTAAGAGTAGTGAGTATAGTGATTCTCATTCTATCGATCATATAAGCATAATATGGCTAATAATATGAGTTAGATAGATAATAATAAGAGTAATGAGTATAGTAATTGTAGTTCTATCGATCATATCTGCATAATATGGTTAATAACATGAGTTGGATTCATAATAATAAGAGTAATAAGTATAGTAATTGTCGCTCTATCGATCATTTAAGCATAATATGGCTAATAATATGAGTTAGATTGATAATAATGAGAGTAATAAGTATAGTAATTGTCGTTCTATCGGTCATTTAAGCATAATATGGCGAATAATATGAGTTGGGTTGATAAGACTAAGAATAATAAGTATAGTAACTGTCGTTCTATCGATCATATAAGCATAATATGGTTAATAATATGAGTTAGATTCATAATAATAAGAGTAATAAGTATAGTAATTGTCGTTCTATCGGTCATTTAAGCATAATATGGCTAATAATATGAGTCAGATTGATAATAATAACAGTAATAAGTATAGTAATTGTCGTACTATCGATCATATAAGCATAATATGGCTAATAATATGAGTTAGATTGATAATAATAAGAGTAATAAGTATAGTAATTGTCGTTATATCGATCATATAACCATAATATGGCTAATAGCATGAGTTAGATTGATAATAATAAGAGTAATGAGTATAGTAATTGTCGTACTATCGATCATATAAGCATAATATGGCTAATAATGTGAGTTAGATTGATAATAGTGAGTGCAATAAAAATAGTAATTGTCGTTCTATCGCTCATATAAGCACAATATGGCTAATAATATGAGTTAGTTTGATAATAATAAGAGTAATAAGTATAGTAATTGTCGTTCTATCGATCATATAAGCATAATATAGCTAATAATACGAGTTAGATTGATAATAATAAGAGTAATAAGTATAGTAAATGTCGTTCTATCGATCATTTAACCATAATATGGCTAATAATATGAGTTAGATTGATAATACTAAGAGTAGTGAGTAGAGTAATTCGCGTTCTATCGATCATATAATAATAATATGGCTAATAATATGAGTTAGATTGAAAATACTAAGAGTAGTGAGTATAGTAATTGTCGTTCTATCGATCATATAAGCATAATATGGCTAATAATATGAGTTAGATTGATAATAATAAGAGTAGTAAGTACAGTATTTGTCGTTCTATCGATCATATAAGCATAATATGGCTAATAATACGAGTTAGATTGATAATAATAAGAGTAATAAGTATAGTAATTGTTGTTCTATCGATCATTTAACCATAATATGGCTAATAATATGAGTTAGATTGATAATAATAAGAGTAGTAAGTATAGTATTTGTCGTTCTATCGATCATATAAGCATAATATGGCTAATAATACGAGTTAGATTGATAATAATAAGAGTAATAAGTATAGTAATTGTCGTTCTATCGGTCATTTAAGCATAATATGGCGAATAATATGAGTCAGATTGATAATAATAACAGTAATAAGTATAGTAATTGTCGTTCTATCGATAATATAAGCATAATATGGCTAATAATATGAGTTAGATTGATAATACTAAGAGTAGTGAGTAGAGTAATTCTCGTTCTATCGATCATATAATAATAATATGGCTAATAATATGAGTTCGATTGAAAATACTAAGAGTAGTGAGTATAGTAATTGTCGTTCTATCGATCATATAAGCATAATATGGCTAATAATATGAGTTAGATTGATAATAATAAGAGTAGTAAGTATAGTATTTGTCGTTCTATCGATCATATAAGCATAATATGGCTAATAATACGAGTTAGATTGATAAAAATAAGAGTAATAAGTATAGTAATTGTCGTTCTATCGATCATTTAACCATAATATGGCTAATAATATGAGTTAGATTGATAATAATATGAGTAATAAGTATAGTAATTGTCGTTCTATCGGTCATTTAAGCATAATATGGCGAATAATATGAGTTGGGTTGATAAGACTAAGAATAATAAGTATAGTAACTGTCGTTCTATCGATCATATAAGCATAATATGGTTAATAATATGAGTTAGATTCATAATAATAAGAGTAATAAGTATAGTAATTGTCGTTCTATCGATCATATAAGCATAATATGGCTAATAATATGAGTTAGAGTGATAATACTAAGAGTAGTGAGTACAGTAATTCTCATTCCATCGATCATATAAGCATAATATGGCTAATAATATGAGTTAGATTGATAATAATAGCAGTAATAAGTACAGTAATTGTCGTTCTATCGATAATATAAGCATAATATGGCTAATAATATGAGTTAGATTGATAATACTAAGAGTAGTGAGTACAGTAATTGTCGTTCTATCGATCATATAAGCATAATATGGCTAATAATATGAGTTAGATTGATAATAATAAGAGTAGTAAGTATAGTATTTGTCGTTCTATCGATCATATAAGCATAATATGGCTAATAATACGAGTTAGATTGATAATAATAAGAGTAATAAGTATAGTAATTGTCGTTCTATCGATCATTTAACCATAATATGGCTAATAATATGAGTTAGATTGATAATAATAAGAGTAATAGGTATAGTAATTGTCGTTCTATCGATAATATAAGCATAATATGGCTAATAATATAAGTTAGATTGATAATACTAAGGGTAGTGAGTATAGTAATTCTCGTTCTATCGATCATATAAGCATAATATGGCTAATAATATGAGTTAGATTGATAATACTAAGAGTAGTGAGTATAGTAATTCTCGTTCTATCGATCATATCTGCATAATATGGTTAATAATATGAGTTAGATTCATAATAATAACAGTAATAAGTATAGTAATTGTCGTTCTATCGATAATATAACCATAATATGGCTAATAATATGAGTTAGATTGATAATACTAAGAGTAGTGAGTATAGTAATTCTCGTTCTATCGATCATATAAGCATAATATGGCTAATAATATGAGTTAGAGTGATAATACTAAGAGTAGTGAGTATAGTAATTCTCATTCTATCGATCATATAAGCATAATATGGCTAATAATATGAGTTAGATTGATAATAATAAGAGTAATAAGTATAGTAATTGTCGTTATATCGATCATATAACCATAATATGGCTAATAGCATGAGTTAGATTGATAATAATAAGAGTAATGAGTATAGTAATTGTCGTACTATCGATCATATAAGCATAATATGGCTAATAATGTGAGTTAGATTGATAATAGTGAGTGCAATAAAAATAGTAATTGTCGTTCTATCGCTCATATAAGCACAATATGGCTAATAATATGAGTTAGATTGATAATAATAAGAGTAATAAGTATAGTAATTGTCGTTCTATCGATCATATAAGCATAATATAGCTAATAATACGAGGTAGATTGATAATAATAAGAGTAATAAGTATAGTAAATGTCGTTCTATCGATCATTTAACCATAATATGGCTAATAATATGAGTTAGATTGATAATACTAAGAGTAGTGAGTAGAGTAATTCGCGTTCTATCGATCATATAATAATAATATGGCTAATAATATGAGTTAGATTGAAAATACTAAGAGTAGTGAGTATAGTAATTGTCGTTCTATCGATCATATAAGCATAATATGGCTAATAATATGAGTTAGATTGATAATAATAAGAGTAGTAAGTACAGTATTTGTCGTTCTATCGATCATATAAGCATAATATGGCTAATAATACGAGTTAGATTGATAATAATAAGAGTAATAAGTATAGTAATTGTTGTTCTATCGATCATTTAACCATAATATGGCTAATAATATGAGTTAGATTGATAATAATAAGAGTAGTAAGTATAGTATTTGTCGTTCTATCGATCATATAAGCACAATATGGCTAATAATATGAGTTAGATTGATAATAATAAGAGTAATAAGTATAGTAATTGTCGTTATATCGATCATATAACCATAATATGGCTAATAGCATGAGTTAGATTGATAATAATAAGAGTAATGAGTATAGTAATTGTCGTACTATCGATCATATAAGCATAATATGGCTAATAATGCGAGTTAGATTGATAATAGCGAGTGCAATAAAAATAGTAATTGTCGTTCTATCGCTTATATAAGCATAATATGGCTAATAATATGAGTTAGATTGATAATAATAAGTGTAATAAGTATAGTAATTGTCGTTCTATCGGTCATTTAAGCATAATATGGCTAATAATATGAGTTAGATTGATAATAATAAGAGTAATAAGTATAGTAATTGTCGTTCTATCGGTCATTTAAGCATAATATGGCTAATAATATGAGTCAGATTGATAATAATAACAGTAATAAGTATAGTAATTGTCGTTCTATCGATAATATAAGCATAATATGGCTAATAATATGAGTTAGATTGATAATACTAAGAGTAGTGAGTAGAGTAATTCTCGTTCTATCGATCATATAATAATAATATGGCTAATAATGTGAGTTAGATTGAAAATACTAAGAGTAGTGAGTATAGTAATTGTCGTTCTATCGATCATATAAGCATAATATGGCTAATAATATGAGTTAGATTGATAATAATAAGAGTAGTAAGTATAGTATTTGTCGTTCTATCGATCATATAAGCATAATATGGCTAATAATACGAGTTAGATTGATAATAATAAGAGTAATAAGTATAGTAATTGTCGTTCTATCGATCATTTAACCATAATATGGCTAATAATATGAGTTAGATTGATAATAATAAGAGTAATAAGTATAGTAATTGTCGTTCTATCGGTCATTTAAGCATAATATGGCGAATAATATGAGTTGGGTTGATAAGACTAAGAATAATAAGTATAGTAACTGTCGTTCTATCGATCATATAAGCATAATGTGGTTAATAATATGAGTTAGATTGATAATAATAAGAGTAATAAGTATAGTAATTGTCGTTCTATCGATCATATAAGCATAATATGGCTAATAATACGAGTTAGAGTGATAATACTAAGAGTAGTGAGTACAGTAATTCTCATTCCATCGATCATATAAGCATAATATGGCTAATAATATGAGTTAGATTGATAATAATAGCAGTAATAAGTACAGTAATTGTCGTTCTATCGATAATATAAGCATAATATGGCTAATAATATGAGTTAGATTGATAATACTAAGAGTAGTGAGTACAGTAATTGTCGTTCTATCGATCATATAAGCATAATATGGCTAATAATATGAGTTAGATTGATAATAATAAGAGTAGTAAGTATAGTATTTGTTGTTCTATCGATCATATAAGCATAATATGGCTAATAATACGAGTTAGATTGATAATAATAAGACTAATAAGTATAGTAATTGTCGTTCTATCGATCATTTAACCATAATATGGCTAATAATATGAGTTAGATTGATAATAATAAGAGTAATAAGTATAGTAATTGTCGTTCTATCGATAATATAAGCATAATATGGCTAATAATATGAGTTAGATTGATAATACTAAGGGTAGTGAGTATAGTAATTCTCGTTCTATCGATCATATAAGCATAATATGGCTAATAATATGAGTTGGATTGATAATAATAAGAGTAATAAGTATAGTAATTGTAGTTCTATCGATCATATAAGCATAATATGGCTAATAATATGAGTTAGATAGATAATAATAAGAGTAATGAGTATAGTAATTGTAGTCCTATCGATCATATCTGCATAATATGGTTAATAATATGAGTTAGATTCATAATAATAACAGTAATAAGTATAGTAATTGTCGTTCTATCGATAATATAACCATAATATGGGTAATAATATGAGTTAGATTGATAATACTAAGAGTAGTGAGTATAGTAATTCTCGTTCTATCGATCATATCTGCATAATATGGTTAATAATATGAGTTAGATTCATAATAATAACAGTAATAAGTATAGTAATTGTCGTTCTATCGATAATATAACCATAATATGGCTAATAATATGAGTTAGATTGATAATACTAAGAGTAGTGAGTATAGTAATTCTCGT